>NW_026973162.1:0-34963 GCF_036711695.1 Zophobas morio | reverse complement strand
TTCAACGTTTTTTGATGGTTCTGAGCCACCAAACACACTTAAAGCATGCAGAATCGACTCAGAATAGGAAAAGGAGACGTTTAGGTCAATTTTATGCATTCTGGCGTTCGTAGACACAAGAAAACTGTTAAAATTCTTCAGAAACGTCACTTTTGAAGTGTTTTCTTGTACTTTTAAGCCAATCAGATACCCTACGGGCTCGGAAAGTGCAACGAAACCATCAAATTTTAGCTACAAACTGTATTTTTGTCGATTTTTATTGAATTTGAACTATATTTCAACGTTTTTTGATGGTTCTGAGCCACCAAACACACTTAAAGCATGCAGAAACGACTCAGAATAGGAAAAGGAGACGTTTAGGTCAATTTTATGCATTCTGGCGTTCGTAGATACAAGAAAACTGTTAAAATTCTTCAGAAACGTCACTTTTGAAGTGTTTTCTTGTACTTTTAAGCCAATCAGATACCCTACGGGCTCGGAAAGTGCAACGAAACCATCAAATTTTAGCTAGAAACTGTATTTTTGTCGATTTTTATTGAATTTGAACTATATTTCAACGTTTTTTGATGGTTCTGAGCCACCAAACACACTTAAAGCATGCAGAATCGACTCAGAATAGGAAAAGGAGACGTTTAGGTCAATTTTATGCATTCTGGCGTTCGTAGATACAAGAAAACTGTTAAAATTCTTCAGAAACGTCACTTTTGTAGTGTTTTCTTGTACTTTTAAGCCAATCAGATACCCTACGGGCTCGGAAAGTGCAACGAAACCATCAAATTTTAGCTAGAAACTGTATTTTTGTCGATTTTTATTGAATTTGAACTATATTTCAACGTTTTTTGATGGTTCTGAGCCACCAAACACACTTAAAGCATGCAGAATCGACTCAGAATAGGAAAATGAGACGTTTAGGTCAATTTTATGCATTCTGGCGTTCGTAGATACAAGAAAACTGTTAAAATTCTTCAGAAACGTCACTTTTGAAATGTTTTCTTGTACTTTTAAGCCAATCAGATACCCTACGGGCTCGGAAAGTGCAACGAAACCATCAAATTTTAGCTAGAAACTGTATTTTTGTCGATTTTTATTGAATTTGAACTATATTTCAACGTTTTTTGATGGTTCTGAGCCACCAAACACACTTAAAGCATGCAGAATCGACTCAGAATAGGAAAAGGAGACGTTTAGGTCAATTTTATGCATTCTGGCGTTCGTAGATACAAGAAAACTCTTAAAATTCTTCAGAAACGTCACTTTTGAAGTGTTTTCTTGTACTTTTAAGCCAATCAGATACCCTACGGGCTCGGAAAGTGCAACGAAACCATCAAATTTTAGCTAGAAACTGTATTTTTGTCGATTTTTATTGAATTTGAACTATATTTCAACGTTTTTTGATGGTTCTGAGCCACCAAACACACTTAAAGCATGCAGAATCGACTCAGAATAGGAAAAGGAGACGTTTAGGTCAATTTTATGCATTCTGGCGTTCGTAGATACAAGAAAACTGTTAAAATTCTTCAGAAACGTCACTTTTGAAGTGTTTTCTTGTACTTTTAAGCCAATCAGATACCCAACGGGCTCGGAAAGTGCAACGAAACCATCAAATTTTAGCTAGAAACTGTATTTTTGTCGATTTTTATTGAATTTGAACTATATTTCAACGTTTTTTGATGGTTCTGAGCCACCAAACACACTTAAAGCATGCAGAATCGACTCAGAATAGGAAAAGGAGACGTTTAGGTCAATTTTATGCATTCTGGCGTTCGTAGATACAAGAAAACTGTTAAAATTCTTCAGAAACGTCACTTTTGAAGTGTTTTCTTGTACTTTTAAGCCAATCAGATACCCTACGGGCTCGGAAAGTGCAACGAAACCATCAAATTTTAACTAGAAACTGTATTTTTGTCGATTTTTATTGAATTTGAACTATATTTCAACGTTTTTTGATGGTTCTGAGCCACCAAACACACTTAAAGCATGCAGAATCGACTCAGAATAGGAAAAGGAGATGTTTAGGTCAATTTTATGCATTCTGGCGTTCGTAGATACAAGAAAACTGTTAAAATTCTTCAGAAACGTCACTTTTGAAGTGTTTTCTTGTACTTTTAAGCCAATCAGATACCCTACGGGCTCGGAAAGTGCAACGAAACCATCAAATTTTAGCTAGAAACTGTATTTTTGTCGATTTTTATTGAATTTGAACTATATTTCAACGTTTTTTGATGGTTCTGAGCCACCAAACACACTTAAAGCATGCAGAATCGACTCAGAATAGGAAAAGGAGACGTTTAGGTCAATTTTATGCATTCTGGCGTTCGTAGATACAAGAAAACTGTTAAAATTCTTCAGAAACGTCACTTTTGAAGTGTTTTCTTGTACTTTTAAGCCAATCAGATACCCTACGGGCTCGGAAAGTGCAACGAAACCATCAAATTTTAGCTAGAAACTGTATTTTTGTCGATTTTTATTGAATTTGAACTATATTTCAACGTTTTTTGATGGTTCTGAGCCACCAAACACACTTAAAGCATGCAGAATCGACTCAGAATAGGAAAAGGAGACGTTTAGGTCAATTTTATGCATTCTGGCGTTCGTAGATACAAGAAAACTGTTAAAATTCTTCAGAAACGTCACTTTTGAAGTGTTTTCTTGTACTTTTAAGCCAATCAGATACCCTACGGGCTCGGAAAGTGCAACGAAACCATCAAATTTTAGCTAGAAACTGTATTTTTGTCGATTTTTATTGAATTTGAACTATATTTCAACGTTTTTTGATGGTTCTGAGCCACCAAACACACTTAAAGCATGCAGAATCGACTCAGAATAGGAAAAGGAGACGTTTAGGTCAATTTTATGCATTCTGGCGTTCGTAGATACAAGAAAACTGTTAAAATTCTTCAGAAACGTCACTTTTGAAGTGTTTTCTTGTACTTTTAAGCCAATCAGATACCCTACGGGCTCGGGAAGTGCAACGAAACCATCAAATTTTAGCTAGAAACTGTATTTTTGTCGATTTTTATTGAATTTGAACTATATTTCAACGTTTCTTGATGGTTCTGAGCCACCAAACACACTTAAAGCATGCAGAATCGACTCAGAATAGGAAAAGGAGACGTTTAGGTCAATTTTATGCATTCTGGCGTTCGTAGATACAAGAAAACTGTTAAAATTCTTCAGAAACGTCACTTTTGAAGTGTTTTCTTATACTTTTAAGCCAATCAGATACCCTACGGGCTCGGAAAGTGCAACGAAACCATCAAATTTTAGCTAGAAACTGTATTTTTGTCGATTTTTATTGAATTTGAACTATATTTCAACGTTTTTTGATGGTTCTGAGCCACCAAACACACCTAAAGCATGCAGAATCGACTCAGAATAGGAAAAGGAGATGTTTAGGTCAATTTTATGCATTCTGGCGTTCGTAGATACAAGAAAACTGTTAAAATTCTTCAGAAACGTCACTTTTGAAGTGTTTTCTTGTACTTTTAAGCCAATCAGATACCCTACGGGCTCGGAAAGTGCAACGAAACCATCAAATTTTAGCTAGAAACTGTATTTTTGTCGATTTTTATTGAATTTGAACTATATTTCAACGTTTTTTGATGGTTCTGAGCCACCAAACACACTTAAAGAATGCAGAATCGACTCAGAATAGGAAAAGGAGACGTTTAGGTCAATTTTATGCATTCTGGCGTTCGTAGATACAAGAAAACTGTTAAAATTCTTCAGAAACGTCACTTTTGAAGTGTTTTCTTGTACTTTTAAGCCAATCAGATACCCTACGGGCTCGGAAAGTGCAACGAAACCATCAAATTTTAGCTAGAAACTGTATTTTTGTCGATTTTTATTGAATTTGAACTATATTTCAACGTTTTTTGATGGTTCTGAGCCACCAAACACACTTAAAGCATGCAGAATCGACTCAGAATAGGAAAAGGAGATGTTTAGGTCAATTTTATGCATTCTGGCGTTCGTAGATACAAGAAAACTGTTAAAATTCTTCAGAAACGTCACTTTTGAAGTGTTTTCTTGTACTTTTAAGCCAATTAGATACCCTACGGGCTCGGAAAGTGCAACGAAACCATCAAATTTTAGCTAGAAACTGTATTTTTGTCGATTTTTATTGAATTTGAACTTATATTTCAACGTTTTTTGATGGTTCTGAGCCACCAAACACACTTAAAGCATGCAGAATCGACTCAGAATAGGAAAAGGAGACGTTTAGGTCAATTTTATGCATTCTGGCGTTCGTAGATACAAGAAAACTGTTAAAATTCTTCAGAAAAGTCACTTTTGAAGTGTTTTCTTGTACTTTTAAGCCAATCAGATACCCTACGGGCTCGGAAAGTGCAACGAAACCATCAAATTTTAGCTAGAAACTGTATTTTTGTCGATTTTTATTGAATTTGAACTATATTTCAACGTTTTTTGATGGTTCTGAGCCACCAAACACACTTAAAGCATGCAGAATCGACTCAGAATAGGAAAAGGAGACGTTTAGGTCAATTTTATGCATTCTGGCGTTCGTAGATACAAGAAAACTGTTAAAATTCTTCAGAAACGTCACTTTTGAAGTGTTTTCTTGTACTTTTAAGCCAATCAGATACCCTACGGGCTCGGAAAGTGCAACGAAACCATCAAATTTTAGCTAGAAACTGTATTTTTGTCGATTTTTATTGAATTTGAACTATATTTCAACGTTTTTTGATGGTTCTGAGCCACCAAACACACTTAAAGCATGCAGAATCGACTCAGAATAGGAAAAGGAGACGTTTAGGTCAATTTTATGCATTCTGGCGTTCGTAGATACAAGAAAACTGTTAAAATTCTTCAGAAACGTCACTTTTGAAGTGTTTTCTTGTACTTTTAAGCCAATCAGATACCCTACGGGCTCGGAAAGTGCAACGAAACCATCAAATTTTAGCTAGAAACTGTATTTTTGTCGATTTATATTGAATTTGAACTATATTTCAACGTTTTTTGATGGTTCTGAGCCACCAAACACACTTAAAGCATGCAGAATCGACTCAGAATAGGAAAAGGAGACGTTTAGGTCAATTTTATGCATTTTGGCGTTCGTAGATACAAGAAAACTGTTAAAATTCTTCAGAAACGTCACTTTTGAAGTGTTTTCTTGTACTTTTAAGCCAATCAGATACCCTACGGGCTCGGAAAGTGCAACGAAACCATCAAATTTTAGCTAGAAACTGTATTTTTGTCGATTTTTATTGAATTTGAACTATATTTCAACGTTTTTTGATGGTTCTGAGCCACCAAACACACTTAAAGCATGCAGAATCGACTCAGAATAGGAAAAGGAGACGTTTAGGTCAATTTTATGCATTCTGGCGTTCGTAGATACAAGAAAACTGTTAAAATTCTTCAGAAACGTCACTTTTGAAGTGTTTTCTTGTACTTTTAAGCCAATCAGATACCCTACGGGCTCGGAAAGTGCAACGAAACCATCAAATTTTAGCTAGAAACTGTATTTTTGTCGATTTTTATTGAATTTGAACTATATTTCAACGTTTTTTGATGGTTCTGAGCCACCAAACACACTTAAAGCATGCAGAATCGACTCAGAATAGGAAAAGGAGACGTTTAGGTCAATTTTATGCATTCTGGCGTTCGTAGATACAAGAAAACTGTTAAAATTCTTCAGAAACGTCACTTTTGAAGTGTTTTCTTGTACTTTTAAGCCAATCAGATACCCTACGGGCTCGGAAAGTGCAACGAAACCATCAAATTTTAGCTAGAAACTGTATTTTTGTCGATTTATATTGAATTTGAACTATATTTCAACGTTTTTTGATGGTTCTGAGCCACCAAACACACTTAAAGCATGCAGAATCGACTCAGAATAGGAAAAGGAGACGTTTAGGTCAATTTTATGCATTTTGGCGTTCGTAGATACAAGAAAACTGTTAAAATTCTTCAGAAACGTCACTTTTGAAGTGTTTTCTTGTACTTTTAAGCCAATCAGATACCCTACGGGCTCGGAAAGTGCAACGAAACCATCAAATTTTAGCTAGAAACTGTATTTTTGTCGATTTTTATTGAATTTGAACTATATTTCAACGTTTTTTGATGGTTCTGAGCCACCAAACACACTTAAAGCATGCAGAATCGTCTCAGAATAGGAAAAGGAGACGTTTAGGTCAATTTTATGCATTCTGGCGTTCGTAGATACAAGAAAACTGTTAAAATTCTTCAGAAACGTCACTTTTGAAGTGTTTTCTTGTACTTTTAAGCCAATCAGATACCCTACGGGCTCGGAAAGTGCAACGAAACCATCAAATTTTAGCTAGAAACTGTATTTTTGTCGATTTTTATTGAATTTGAACTATATTTCAACGTTTTTTGATGGTTCTGAGCCACCAAACACACTTAAAGCATGCAGAATCGACTCAGAATAGGAAAAGGAGACGTTTAGGTCAATTTTATGCATTCTGGCGTTCGTAGATACAAGAAAACTGTTAAAATTCTTCAGAAACGTCGCTTTTGAAGTGTTTTCTTGTACTTTTAAGCCAATCAGATACCCTACCGGCTCGGAAAGTGCAACGAAACCATCAAATTTTAGCTAGAAACTGTATTTTTGTCGATTTTTATTGAATTTGAACTATATTTCAACGTTTTTTGATGGTTCTGAGCCACCAAACACACTTAAAGCATGCAGAATCGACTCAGAATAGGAAAAGGAGACGTTTAGGTCAATTTTATGCATTCTGGCGTTCGTAGATACAAGAAAACTGTTAAAATTCTTCAGAAACGTCACTTTTGAAGTGTTTTCTTGTACTTTTAAGCCAATCAGATACCCTACGGGCTCGGAAAGTGCAACGAAACCATCAAATTTTAGCTAGAAACTGTATTTTTGTCGATTTTTATTGAATTTGAACTATATTTCAACGTTTTTTGATGGTTCTGAGCCACCAAACACACTTAAAGCATGCAGAATCGACTCAGAATAGGAAAAGGAGACGTTTAGGTCAATTTTATGCATTCTGGCGTTCGTAGATACAAGAAAACTGTAAAAATTCTTCAGAAACGTCACTTTTGAAGTGTTTTCTTGTACTTTTAAGCCAATCAGATACCCTACGGGCTCGGAAAGTGCAACGAAACCATCAAATTTTAGCTAGAAACTGTATTTTTGTCGATTTTTATTGAATTTGAACTATATTTCAACGTTTTTTGATGGTTCTGAGCCACCAAACACACTTAAAGCATGCAGAATCGACTCAGAATAGGAAAAGGAGACGTTTAGGTCAATTTTATGCATTCTGGCGTTCGTAGATACAAGAAAACTGTTAAAATTCTTCAGAAACGTCACTTTTGAAGTGTTTTCTTGTACTTTTAAGCCAATCAGATACCCTACGGGCTCGGAAAGTGCAACGAAACCATCAAATTTTAGCTAGAAACTGTATTTTTGTCGATTTTTATTGAATTTGAACTATATTTCAACGTTTTTTGATGGTTCTGAGCCACCAAACACACTTAAAGCATGCAGAATCGACTCAGAATAGGAAAAGGAGACGTTTAGGTCAATTTTATGCATTCTGGCGTTCGTAGATACAAGAAAACTGTTAAAATTCTTCAGAAACGTCACTTTTGAAGTGTTTTCTTGTACTTTTAAGCCAATCAGATACCCTACGGGCTCGCAAAGTGCAACGAAACCATCAAATTTTAGCTAGAAACTGTATTTTTGTCGATTTTTATTGAATTTGAACTATATTTCAACGTTTTTTGATGGTTCTGAGCCACCAAACACACTTAAAGCATGCAGAATCGACTCAGAATAGGAAAAGGAGACGTTTAGGTCAATTTTATGCATTCTGGCGTTCGTAGATACAAGAAAACTGTTAAAATTCTTCAGAAACGTCACTTTTGAAGTGTTTTCTTGTACTTTTAAGCCAATCAGATACCCTACGGGCTCGGAAAGTGCAACGAAACCATCAAATTTTAGCTAGAAACTGTATTTTTGTCGATTTTTATTGAATTTGAACTATATTTCAACGTTTTTTGATGGTTCTGAGCCACCAAACACACTTAAAGCATGCAGAATCGACTCAGAATAGGAAAAGGAGATGTTTAGGTCAATTTTATGCATTCTGGCGTTCGTAGATACAAGAAAACTGTTAAAATTCTTCAGAAACGTCACTTTTGAAGTGTTTTCTTGTACTTTTAAGCCAATCAGATACCCTACGGGCTCGGAAAGTGCAACGAAACCATCAAATTTTAGCTAGAAACTGTATTTTTGTCGATTTTTATTGAATTTGAACTATATTTCAACGTTTTTTGATGGTTCTGAGCCACCAAACACACTTAAAGCATGCAGAATCGACTCAGAATAGGAAAAGGAGAAGTTTAGGTCAATTTTATGCATTCTGGCGTTCGTAGATACAAGAAAACTGTTAAAATTCTTCAGAAACGTCACTTTTGAAGTGTTTTCTTATACTTTTAAGCCAATCAGATACCCTACGGGCTCGGAAAGTGCAACGAAACCATCAAATTTTAGCTAGAAACTGTATTTTTGTCGATTTTTATTGAATTTGAACTATATTTCAACGTTTTTTGATGGTTCTGAGCCACCAAACACACTTAAAGCATGCAGAATCGACTCAGAATAGGAAAAGGAGACGTTTAGGTCAATTTTATGCATTCTGGCGTTCGTAGATACAAGAAAACTGTTAAAATTCTTCAGAAACGTCACTTTTGAAGTGTTTTCTTGTACTTTTAAGCCAATCAGATTCCCTACGGGCTCGGAAAGTGCAACGAAACCATCAAATTTTAGCTAGAAACTGTATTTTTGTCGATTTTTATTGAATTTGAACTATATTTTACAACGATCTATTAAATTCAAACTACGAGTTTTTATATCAACTTATAGATGTTAATCAAGCGTGCGAGAAATATTACAATTATTTACATTCAATTTTTGACAAGCATGTTCCGTTGCTCAAATGTAAAGGTTTTAAATTTCCAAGCTGGTATACAAAAGAGCTTAAAGAATTGATTGCCTGTAAACAGAAACTTTACAAAAAATATAAAATAGATAAGTCAAATCAATCCTATAACAATTTTGCTTTGACAAGACGAGCAGTTAAAAAACTCATAAGTAGGGATTATCAGGCTTATATAAACAAGGCTCAGGAGTCATTACTAGGCGACCCAAAATATTTTTGGACTTACATAAAAACCAAAAAAGGCCGTTCTTCTATACCGAATGAGGTACACTATGATGGTTGTTATTTTAGTAAACCCAGTGACATTGTGAATGTTTTTGCGAAACATTTTTGTTCAGCTTTTGAGACACCTGTATCTTGCAATGTACCAGATTTCACTCATTTGCAAAATAACAATTTATGTATTAATATTGATATAACAGAGAATGATGTTCTTAAGGCTATTTATAATCTTAAAAATAGTTGTGTTGCAGGTATAGACAAAATTCCTAGCTTTCTTATTAAAGATTGCTCTGCGGTATTTCTAAAACCTTTATGCTACATATTTAAATTGTGCATCAAAAATGCTATATTCCCAGACATCTGGAAGGTGGCTAAAATCACACCAGTTTTTAAAGAAGGAGATTTTACCAACGTCGAAAAATATCGTCCAATTTCAATTTTGCCCAATTTTTCGAAGGTTTTCGAAACCGTTTTATATAATCAACTATATCCTAAGTTAAAGAATGTGATATCGGAACAACAACATGGTTTCATGCCGGGTAGATCAACTTTGTCTAACCTCACTTGTATGTCACAGAGTATTGCAGCTTCTCTGGACAATAAAGGACAACTTGATGTGGTTTATACGGACCTTTCGAAGGCTTATGACAAGTTAAATCACAATATACTCCTTCATAAGTTATCAGCAGTTGGTTTGTCAGACCATTTAACTGAATTTTTTGCTACATACTTACATGGTCGTAAAAATTTTGTTGTGGTAAATGGTTATTCTTCTGAGAGTTACGGCGCGAATTCTGGCATCCCACAAGGTTCTACACTTGGCCCATTTTTATTTTTGATTTATTTTAATGATGTGGTTGATACCGTACAAAATTCCCAGATACTCATTTATGCTGATGATGTCAAAATTTACCGTGAAATCGGTTGTGTTGAAGATTGCAATAAACTCCAACAGGATATTGACTATTTTAAAAATTGGTGTTCTGATAATTCCCTAAAGTTAAATGTAGCTAAATGTAAAGTGGTCACTTTTACACTATGTAATAATCCTTTTAGACAAAATTATTCTATTGCCGGAGATATTCTTCAGCGGCCCTCCACAGTTAGAGACCTAGGGGTACTCTATGACCATCAGTTCAGTTTTAGAGAACACATAGACAATACTGTTAAGAAAGCAAATAATATGTTAGGATTTATGGTACGTAACTGCAAAGATTTTTATAATACTCAAGCTTTGGTGGTACTTTTTAATACATTAGTAAGATCAAGACTCGAATACTGCTCGTTAGCCTGGTTTCCATATTACCAGTATCAGATTAATAATTTAGAAAAGGTGCAACGAAGGTTTTTGAAATACTTGTATGTTAAGCAGGAAAGAGTATGGCCGGAACGCAACGTCGCGCAGAAACTGTTGTTAGACAAATTTCATTTTAATTGCTTGTTCTCTAGGCGTATTATGCATGCGATAACTTTTATTTATAAACTTATAAATAATTTGGTGAAATGTGGTGAATTTCTGGCTCAGGTTAAATTCCATGTTCCGCGAATAAATAGTAGATTCGCTATAACATTATATGTCAAAACACCTCGTACAAATATAGGTCGCAAAGCGCCACTGTACGTAATTAGTTACTATCTTAACAAAATAGAAAAATTTGGTGAGTTTGATATATTTAACAGTAAACTTAGGGACATTAAAACAGCAGTTTTTCAATATTATGGTGGTAATACATTTAACATTTAACTAAGTGGATTTTCAATTATAATTATTATATTATTTTAAATTGTTCGGAACGAAATATTTTTTTTTGGTTAATTCAAGAAATTTGTAGTTTATTTTATCTGTAACAGTTGTGTATAGAATTTAGCATAGTATAGGCACAATTTTAGTTTAAGTTTAGCGTAAGTTTATTGTTAGTTTAGAGTTAAAAGTAACTGTTATTTTCAGCTATTTATGTATATGTTGCCAGTTGCATTATAGTTTAATATTTTTTTGTCCTGTAAATGGAATGTATTTTCTGTTGGGCAAATAAATCATATTATTATTATTATATTTCAACGTTTTTTGATGGTTCTGAGCAACCAAACACACTTAAAGCATGCAGAATCGACTCAGAATAGGAAAAGGAGACGTTTAGGTCAATTTTATACATTCTGGCGTTCGTAGATACAAGAAAACTGTTAAAATTCTTCAGAAACGTCACTTTTGAAGTGTTTTCTTGTACTTTTAAGCCAATCAGATACCCAACGGGCTCGGAAAGTGCAACGAAACCATCAAATTTTAGCTAGAAACTGTATTTTTGTCGATTTTTATTGAATTTGAACTATATTTCAACGTTTTTTGATGGTTCTGAGCCACCAAACACACTTAAAGCATGCAGAATCGACTCAGAATAGGAAAATGAGACGTTTAGGTCAATTTTATGCATTCTGGCGTTCGTAGATACAAGAAAACTGTTAAAATTCTTCAGAAACGTCACTTTTGAAGTGTTTTCTTGTACTTTTAAGCCAATCAGATACCCTACGAGCTCGGAAAGTGCAACGAAACCATCAAATTTTAGCTAGAAACTGTATTTTTGTCGATTTTTATTGAATTTGAACTATATTTCAACGTTTTTTGATGGTTCTGAGCCACCAAACACACTTAAAGCATGCAGAATCGACTCAGAATAGGAAAAGGAGAAGTTTAGGTCAATTTTATGCATTCTGGCGTTCGTAGATACAAGAAAACTGTTAAAATTCTTCAGAAACGTCACTTTTGAAGTGTTTTCTTGTACTTTTAAGCCAATCAGATACCCTACGGGCTCGGAAAGTGCAACGAAACCATCAAATTTTAGCTAGAAACTGTATTTTTGTCGATTTTTATTGAATTTGAACTATATTTCAACGTTTTTTGATGGTTCTGAGCCACCAAACACACTTAAAGCATGCAGAATCGACTCAGAATAGGAAAAGGAGACGTTTAGGTCAATTTTATGCATTCTGGCGTTCGTAGATACAAGAAAACTGTTAAAATTCTTCAGAAACGTCACTTTTGAAGTGTTTTCTTGTACTTTTAAGCCAATCAGATACACTACGGGCTCGGAAAGTGCAACAAAACCATCAAATTTTAGCTAGAAACTGTATTTTTGTCGATTTTTATTGAATTTGAACTATATTTCAAAGTTTTTTGATGGTTCTGAGCCACCAAACACACTTAAAGCATGCAGAATCGACTCAGAATAGGAAAAGGAGACGTTTAGGTCAATTTTATGCATTCTGGCGTTCGTAGATACAAGAAAACTGTTAAAATTCTTCAGAAACGTCACTTTTGAAGTGTTTTCTTGTACTTTTAAGCCAATCAGATACCCTACGGGCTCGGAAAGTGCAACGAAACCATCAAATTTTAGCTAGAAACTGTATTTTTGTCGATTTTTATTGAATTTGAACTATATTTCAACGTTTTTTGATGGTTCTGAGCCACCAAACACACTTAAAGCATGCAGAATCGACTTAGAATAGGAAAAGGAGACGTTTAGGTCAATTTTATGCATTCTGGCGTTCGTAGATACAAGAAAACTGTTAAAATTCTTCAGAAACGTCACTTTTGAAGTGTTTTCTTGTACTTTTAAGCCAATCAGATACCCTACGGGCTCGGAAAGTGCAACGAAACCATCAAATTTTAGCTAGAAACTGTATTTTTGTCGATTTTTATTGAATTTGAACTATATTTCAACGTTTTTTGATGGTTCTGAGCCACCAAACACACTTAAAGCATGCAGAATCGACTCAGAATAGGAAAAGGAGACGTTTAGGTCAATTTTATGCATTCTGGCGTTCGTAGATACAAGAAAACTGTTAAAATTCTTCAGAAACGTCACTTTTGAAGTGTTTTCTTGTACTTTTAAGCCAATCAGATACCCTACGGGCTCGGAAAGTGCAACGAAACCATCAAATTTTAGATAGAAACTGTATTTTTGTCGATTTTTATTGAATTTGAACTATATTTCAACGTTTTTTGATGGTTCTGAGCCACCAAACACACTTAAAGCATGCAGAATCGACTCAGAATAGGAAAAGGAGACGTTTAGGTCAATTTTATGCATTCTGGCGTTCGTAGATACAAGAAAACTGTTAAAATTCTTCAGAAACGTCACTTTTGAAGTGTTTTCTTGTACTTTTAAGCCAATCAGATACCCTACGGGCTCGGAAAGTGCAACGAAACCATAAAATTTTAGCTAGAAACTGTATTTTTGTCGATTTTTATTGAATTTGAACTATATTTCAACGTTTTTTGATGGTTCTGAGCCACCAAACACACTTAAAGCATGCAGAATCGACTCAGAATAGGAAAAGGAGAAGTTTAGGTCAATTTTATGCATTCTGGAGTTCGTAGATACAAGAAAACTGTTAAAATTCTTCAGAAACGTCACTTTTGAAGTGTTTTCTTGTACTTTTAAGCCAATCAGATACCCTACGGGCTCGGAAAGTGCAACGAAACCATCAAATTTTAGATAGAAACTGTATTTTTGTCGATTTTTATTGAATTTGAACTATATTTCAACGTTTTTTGATGGTTCTGAGCCACCAAACACACTTAAAGCATGCAGAATCGACTCAGAATAGGAAAAGGAGACGTTTAGGTCAATTTTATGCATTCTGGCGTTCGTAGATACAAGAAAACTGTTAAAATTCTTCAGAAACGTCACTTTTGAAGTGTTTTCTTGTACTTTTAAGCCAATCAGATACCCTACGGGCTCGGAAAGTGCAACGAAACCATCAAATTTTAGCTAGAAACTGTATTTTTGTCGATTTTTATTGAATTTGAACTATATTTCAACGTTTTTTGATGGTTCTGAGCCACCAAACACACTTAAAGCATGCAGAATCGACTCAGAATAGGAAAAGGAGAAGTTTAGGTCAATTTTATGCATTCTGGCGTTCGTAGATACAAGAAAACTGTTAAAATTCTTCAGAAACGTCACTTTTGAAGTGTTTTCTTGTACTTTTAAGCCAATCAGATACCCTACGGGCTCGGAAAGTGCAACGAAACCATCAAATTTTAGCTAGAAACTGTATTTTTGTCGATTTTTATTGAATTTGAACTATATTTCAACGTTTTTTGATGGTTCTGAGCCACCAAACACACTTAAAGCATGCAGAATCGACTCAGAATAGGAAAAGGAGAAGTTTAGGTCAATTTTATGCATTCTGGCGTTCGTAGATACAAGAAAACTGTTAAAATTCTTCAGAAACGTCACTTTTGAAGTGTTTTCTTGTACTTTTAAGCCAATCAGATACCCTACGGGCTCGGAAAGTGCAACGAAACCATCAAATTTTAGCTAGAAACTGTATTTTTGTCGATTTTTATTGAATTTGAACTATATTTCAACGTTTTTTGATGGTTCTGAGCCACCAAACACACTTAAAGCATGCAGAATCGACTCAGAATAGGAAAAGGAGACGTTTAGGTCAATTTTATGCATTCTGGCGTTCGTAGATACAAGAAAACTGTTAAAATTCTTCAGAAACGTCACTTTTGAAGTGTTTTCTTGTACTTTTAAGCCAATCAGATACCCTACGGGCTCGGAAAGTGCAACAAAACCATCAAATTTTAGCTAGAAACTGTATTTTTGTCGATTTTTATTGAATTTGAACTATATTTCAAAGTTTTTTGATGGTTCTGAGCCACCAAACACACTTAAAGCATGCAGAATCGACTCAGAATAGGAAAAGGAGACGTTTAGGTCAATTTTATGCATTCTGGCGTTCGTAGATACAAGAAAACTGTTAAAATTCTTCAGAAACGTCACTTTTGAAGTGTTTTCTTGTACTTTTAAGCCAATCAGATACCCTACGGGCTCGGAAAGTGCAACGAAACCATCAAATTTTAGCTAGAAACTGTATTTTTGTCGATTTTTATTGAATTTGAACTATATTTCAACGTTTTTTGATGGTTCTGAGCCACCAAACACACTTAAAGCATGCAGAATCGACTTAGAATAGGAAAAGGAGACGTTTAGGTCAATTTTATGCATTCTGGCGTTCGTAGATACAAGAAAACTGTTAAAATTCTTCAGAAACGTCACTTTTGAAGTGTTTTCTTGTACTTTTAAGCCAATCAGATACCCTACGGGCTCGGAAAGTGCAACGAAACCATCAAATTTTAGCTAGAAACTGTATTTTTGTCGATTTTTATTGAATTTGAACTATATTTCAACGTTTTTTGATGGTTCTGAGCCACCAAACACACTTAAAGCATGCAGAATCGACTCAGAATAGGAAAAGGAGACGTTTAGGTCAATTTTATGCATTCTGGCGTTCGTAGATACAAGAAAACTGTTAAAATTCTTCAGAAACGTCACTTTTGAAGTGTTTTCTTGTACTTTTAAGCCAATCAGATACCCTACGGGCTCGGAAAGTGCAACGAAACCATCAAATTTTAGATAGAAACTGTATTTTTGTCGATTTTTATTGAATTTGAACTATATTTCAACGTTTTTTGATGGTTCTGAGCCACCAAACACACTTAAAGCATGCAGAATCGACTCAGAATAGGAAAAGGAGACGTTTAGGTCAATTTTATGCATTCTGGCGTTCGTAGATACAAGAAAACTGTTAAAATTCTTCAGAAACGTCACTTTTGAAGTGTTTTCTTGTACTTTTAAGCCAATCAGATACCCTACGGGCTCGGAAAGTGCAACGAAACCATAAAATTTTAGCTAGAAACTGTATTTTTGTCGATTTTTATTGAATTTGAACTATATTTCAACGTTTTTTGATGGTTCTGAGCCACCAAACACACTTAAAGCATGCAGAATCGACTCAGAATAGGAAAAGGAGAAGTTTAGGTCAATTTTATGCATTCTGGCGTTCGTAGATACAAGAAAACTGTTAAAATTCTTCAGAAACGTCACTTTTGAAGTGTTTTCTTGTACTTTTAAGCCAATCAGATACCCTACGGGCTCGGAAAGTGCAACGAAACCATCAAATTTTAGATAGAAACTGTATTTTTGTCGATTTTTATTGAATTTGAACTATATTTCAACGTTTTTTGATGGTTCTGAGCCACCAAACACACTTAAAGCATGCAGAATCGACTCAGAATAGGAAAAGGAGACGTTTAGGTCAATTTTATGCATTCTGGCGTTCGTAGATACAAGAAAACTGTTAAAATTCTTCAGAAACGTCACTTTTGAAGTGTTTTCTTGTACTTTTAAGCCAATCAGATACCCTACGGGCTCGGAAAGTGCAACGAAACCATCAAATTTTAGCTAGAAACTGTATTTTTGTCGATTTTTATTGAATTTGAACTATATTTCAACGTTTTTTGATGGTTCTGAGCCACCAAACACACTTAAAGCATGCAGAATCGACTCAGAATAGGAAAAGGAGAAGTTTAGGTCAATTTTATGCATTCTGGCGTTCGTAGATACAAGAAAACTGTTAAAATTCTTCAGAAACGTCACTTTTGAAGTGTTTTCTTGTACTTTTAAGCCAATCAGATACCCTACGGGCTCGGAAAGTGCAACGAAACCATCAAATTTTAGCTAGAAACTGTATTTTTGTCGATTTTTATTGAATTTGAACTATATTTCAACGTTTTTTGATGGTTCTGAGCCACCAAACACACTTAAAGCATGCAGAATCGACTCAGAATAGGAAAAGGAGACGTTTAGGTCAATTTTATGCATTCTGGCGTTCGTAGATACAAGAAAACTGTTAAAATTCTTCAGAAACGTCAATTTTGAAGAGTTTTCTTGTTCTTTTAAGCCAATCAGATACCCTACGGGCTCGGAAAGTGCAACGAAACCATCAAATTTTAGCTAGAAACTGTATTTTTGTCGATTTTTATTGAATTTGAACTATATTTCAACGTTTTTTGATGGTTCTGAGCCACCAAACACACTTAAAGCATGCAGAATCGACTCAGAATAGGAAAAGGAGACGTTTAGGTCAATTTTATGCATTCTGGCGTTCGTAGATACAAGAAAACTGTTAAAATTCTTCAGAAACGTCACTTTTGAAGTGTTTTCTTGTACTTTTAAGCCAATCAGATACCCTACGGGCTCGGAAAGTGCAACGAAACCATCAAATTTTAGCTAGAAACTGTATTTTTGTCGATTTTTATTGAATTTGAACTATATTTCAACGTTTTTTGATGGTTCTGAGCCACCAAACACACTTAAAGCATGCAGAATCGACTCAGAATAGGAAAAGGAGACGTTTAGGTCAATTTTATGCATTCTGGCGTTCGTAGATACAAGAAAACTGTTAAAATTCTTCAGAAACGTCACTTTTGAAGTGTTTTCTTGTACTTTTAAGCCAATCAGATACCCTACGGGCTCGGAAAGTGCAACGAAACCATCAAATTTTAGCTAGAAACTGTATTTTTGTCGATTTTTATTGAATTTGAACTATATTTCAACGTTTTTTGATGGTTCTGAGCCACCAAACACACTTAAAGCATGCAGAATCGACTCAGAATAGGAAAAGGAGACGTTTAGGTCAATTTTATGCATTCTGGCGTTCGTAGATACAAGAAAACTGTTAAAATTCTTCAGAAACGTCACTTTTGAAGTGTTTTCTTGTACTTTTAAGCCAATCAGATAGCCTACGGGCTCGGAAAGTGCAACGAAACCATCAAATTTTAGCTAGAAACTGTATTTTTGTCGATTTTTATTGAATTTGAACTATATTTCAACGTTTTTTGATGGTTCTGAGCCACCAAACACACTTAAAGCATGCAGAATCGACTCAGAATAGGAAAAGGAGACGTTTAGGTCAATTTTATGCATTCTGGCGTTCGTAGATACAAGAAAACTGTTAAAATTCTTCAGAAACGTCACTTTTGAAGTGTTTTCTTGTACTTTTAAGCCAATCAGATACCCTACGGGCTCGGAAAGTGCAACGAAACCATCAAATTTTAGCTAAAAACTGTATTTTTGTCGATTTTTATTGAATTTGAACTATATTTCAACGTTTTTTGATGGTTTTGAGCCACCAAACACACTTAAAGCATGCAGAATCGACTCAGAATAGGAAAAGGAGACGTTTAGGTCAATTTTATGCATTCTGGCGTTCGTAGATACACGAAAACTGTTAAAATTCTTCAGAAACGTCACTTTTGAAGTGTTTTCTTGTACTTTTAAGCCAATCAGATACCCTACGGGCTCGGAAAGTGCAACGAAACCATCAAATTTTAGCTAGAAACTGTATTTTTGTCGATTTTTATTGAATTTGAACTATATTTCAACGTTTTTTGATGGTTCTGAGCCACCAAACACACTTAAAGCATGCAGAATCGACTCAGAATAGGAAAAGGAGACGTTTAGGTCAATTTCATGCATTCTGGCGTTCGTAGATACAAGAAAACTGTTAAAATTCTTCAGAAACGTCACTTTTGAAGTGTTTTCTTGTACTTTTAAGCCAATCAGATACCCTACGGGCTCGGAAAGTGCAACGAAACCATCAAATTTTAGCTAGAAACTGTATTTTTGTCGATTTTTATTGAATTTGAACTATATTTCAACGTTTTTTGATGGTTCTGAGCCACCAAACAC
Organism: Zophobas morio; assembly: GCF_036711695.1. Taxonomy (NCBI): domain Eukaryota; kingdom Metazoa; phylum Arthropoda; class Insecta; order Coleoptera; family Tenebrionidae; genus Zophobas; species Zophobas morio. The sequence continues at coordinate 16,239 of NW_026973162.1, read as the reverse complement.
ACTTAAAGCATGCAGAATCGACTCAGAATAGGAAAAGGAGACGTTTAGGTCAATTTTATGCATTCTGGCGTTCGTAGATACAAGAAAACTGTTAAAATTCTTCAGGAACGTCACTTTTGAAGTGTTTTCTTGTACTTTTAAGCCAATCAGATACCCTACGGGCTCGGAAAGTGCAACGAAACCATCAAATTTTAGCTAGAAACTGTATTTTTGTCGATTTTTATTGAATTTGAACTATATTTCAACGTTTTTTGATGGTTCTGAGCCACCAAACACACTTAAAGCATGCAGAATCGACTCAGAATAGGAAAAGGAGACGTTTAGGTCAATTTTATGCATTCTGGAGTTCGTAGATACAAGAAAACTGTTAAAATTCTTCAGAAATGTCACTTTTGAAGTGTTTTCTTGTACTTTTAAGCCAATCAGATACCCTACGGGCTCGGAAAGTGCAACTAAACCATCAAATTTTAGCTAGAAACTGTACTTTTGTCGATTTTTATTGAATTTGAACTATTTTTCAACGTTTTTTGATGGTTCTGAGCCACCAAACACACTTAAAGTATGCAGAATCGACTCAGAATAGGAAAAGGAGACGTTTAGGTCAATTTTATGCATTCTGGCGTTCGTAGATACAAGAAAACTGTTAAAATTCTTCAGAAACGTCACTTTTGAAGTGTTTTCTTGTACTTTTAAGCCAATCAGATACCCTACGGGCTCGGAAAGTGCAACGAAACCATCAAATTTTAGCTAGAAACTGTATTTTTGTCGATTTTTATTGAATTTGAACTATATTTCAACGTTTTTTGATGGTTCTGAGCCACCAAACACACTTAAAGCATGCAGAATCGACTCAGAATAGGAAAAGGAGACGTTTAGGTCAATTTTATGCATTCTGGCGTTCGTAGATACAAGAAAACTGTTAAAATTCTTCAGAAACGTCACTTTTGAAGTGTTTTCTTGTACTTTTAAGCCAATCAGATACCCTACGGGCTCGGAAAGTGCAACGAAACCATCAAACTTTAGCTAGAAACAGTATTTTTGTCGATTTTTATTGAATTTGAGCTATATTTCAACGTTTTTTGATGGTTCTGAGCCACCAAACACACTTAAAGCATGCAGAATCGACTCAGAATAGGAAAAGGAGACGTTTAGGTCAATTTTATGCATTCTGGCGTTCGTAGATACAAGAAAACTGTTAAAATTCTTCAGAAACGTCACTTTTGAAGTGTTTTCTTGTACTTTTAAGCCAATCAGATACCCTACGGGCTCGGAAAGTGCAACGAAACCATCAAATTTTAGCTAGAAACAGTATTTTTGTCGATTTTTATTGAATTTGAACTATATTTCAACGTTTTTTGATGGTTCTGAGCCACCAAACACACTTAAAGCATGCAGAATCGACTCAGAATAGGAAAAGGAGACGTTTAGGTCAATTTTATGCATTCTGGCGTTCGTAGATACAAGAAAACTGTTAAAATTCTTCAGAAACGTCACTTTTGAAGTGTTTTCTTGTACTTTTAAGTAAATCAGATACCCTACGGGCTCGGAAAGTGCAACGAAACCATCAAATTTTAGCTAGAAACTGTATTTTTGTCGATTTTTATTGAATTTGAACTATATTTCAACGTTTTTTGAAGGTTCTGAGCCACCAAACACACTTAAAGCATGCAGAATCGACTCAGAATAGGAAAAGGAGACGTTTAGGTCAATTTTATGCATTCTGGCGTTCGTAGATACAAGAAAACTGTTAAAATTCTTCAGAAACGTCACTTTTGAAGTGTTTTCTTGTACTTTTAAGCCAATCAGATACCCTACGGGCTCGGAAAGTGCAACGAAACCATCAAATTTTAGCTAGAAACTGTATTTTTGTCGATTTTTATTGAATTTGAACTATATTTCAAAGTTTTTTGATGGTTCTGAGCCACCAAACACACTTAAAGCATGCAGAATCGACTCAGAATAGGAAAAGGAGACGTTTAGGTCAATTTTATGCATTCTGGCGTTCGTAGATACAAGAAAACTGTTAAAATTCTTCAGAAACGTCACTTTTGAAGTGTTTTCTTGTACTTTTAAGCCAATCAGATACCCTACGGGCTCGGAAAGTGCAACGAAACCATCAAATTTTAGCTAGAAACTGTATTTTTGTCGATTTTTATTGAATTTGAACTATATTTCAACGTTTTTTGATGGTTCTGAGCCACCAAACACACTTAAAGCATGCAGAATCGACTCAGAATAGGAAAAGGAGACGTTTAGGTCAATTTATGCATTCTGGCGTTCGTAGATACAAGAAAACTGTTAAAATTCTTCAGAAACGTCACTTTTGAAGTGTTTTCTTGTACTTTTAAGCCAATCAGATACCCTACGGGCTCGGAAAGTGCAACGAAACCATCAAATTTTAGGTAGAAACTGTACTTTTTTCGATTTTTATTGAATTTGAACTATATTTCAACGTTTTTTGATGGTTCTGAGCCACCAAACACACTTAAAGCATGCAGAATCGACTCAGAATAGGAAAAGGAGACGTTTAGGTCAATTTTATGCATTCTGGCGTTCGTAGATACAAGAAAACTGTTAAAATTCTTCAGAAACGTCACTTTTGAAGTGTTTTCTTGTACTTTTAAGCCAATCAGATACCCTACGGGCTCGGAAAGTGCAACGAAACCATCAAATTTTAGCTAGAAACTGTATTTTTGTCGATTTTTATTGAATTTGAACTATATTTCAACGTTTTTTGATGGTTCTGAGCCACCAAACACACTTAAAGCATGCAGAATCGACTCAGAATAGGAAAAGGAGACGTTTAGGTCAATTTTATGCATTCTGGCGTTCGTAGATACAAGAAAACTGTTAAAATTCTTCAGAAACGTCACTTTTGAAGTGTTTTCTTGTACTTTTAAGCCAATCAGATACCCTACGGGCTCGGAAAGTGCAACGGAACCATCAAATTTTAGCTAGAAACTGTATTTTTGTCGATTTTTATTGAATTTGAACTATATTTCAACGTTTTTTGATGGTTCTGAGCCACCAAACACACTTAAAGCATGCAGAATCGACTCAGAATAGGAAAAGGAGACGTTTAGGTCAATTTTATGCATTCTGGCGTTCGTAGATACAAGAAAACTGTTAAAATTCTTCAGAAACGTCACTTTTGAAGTGTTTTCTTGTACTTTTAAGCCAATCAGATACCCTACGGGCTCGGAAAGTGCAACGAAACCATCAAATTTTAGCTAGAAACTGTATTTTTGTCGATTTTTATTGAATTTGAACTATATTTCAACGTTTTTTGATGGTTCTGAGCCACCAAACACACTTAAAGCATGCAGAATCGACTCAGAATAGGAAAAGGAGACGTTTAGGTCTATTTTATGCATTCTGGCGTTCGTAGATACAAGAAAACTGTTAAAATTCTTCAGAAACGTCACTTTTGAAGTGTTTTCTTGTACTTTTAAGCCAATCAGATACCCGACGGGCTCGGAAAGTGCAACGAAACCATCAAATTTTAGCTAGAAACTGTATTTTTGTCGATTTTTATTGAATTTGAACTATATTTCAAAGTTTTTTGATGGTTCTGAGCCACCAAACACACTTAAAGCATGCAGAATCGACTCAGAATAGGAAAAGGAGACGTTTAGGTCAATTTTATGCATTCTGGCGTTCGTAGATACAAGAAAACTGTTAAAATTCTTCAGAAACGTCACTTTTGAAGTGTTTTCTTGTACTTTTAAGCCAATCAGATACCCTACGGGCTCGGAAAGTGCAACGAAACCATCAAATTTTAGCTAGAAACTGTATTTTTGTCGATTTTTATTGAATTTGAACTATATTTCAACGTTTTTGATGGTTCTGAGCCACCAAACACACTTAAAGCATGCAGAATCGACTCAGAATAGGAAAAGGAGACGTTTAGGTCAATTTTATGCATTCTGGCGTTCGTAGATACAAGAAAACTGTTAAAATTCTTCAGAAACCTCACTTTTGAAGTGTTTTCTTGTACTTTTAAGCCAATCAGATACCCTACGGGCTCGGAAAGTGCAACGAAACCATCAAATTTTAGCTAGAAACTGTATTTTTGTCGATTTTTATTGAATTTGAACTATATTTCAACGTTTTTTGATGGTTCTGAGCCACCAAACACACTTAAAGCATGCAGAATCGACTCAGAATAGGAAAAGGAGACGTTTAGGTCAATTTTATGCATTCTGGCGTTCGTAGATACAAGAAAACTGTTAAAATTCTTCAGAAACGTCACTTTTGAAGTGTTTTCTTGTACCTTTAAGCCAATCAGATACCCTACGGGCTCGGAAAGTGCAACGAAACCATCAAATTTTAGCTAGAAACTGTATTTTTGTCGATTTTTATTGAATTTGAACTATATTTCAACGTTTTTTGATGGTTCTGAGCCACCAAACACACTTAAAGCATGCAGAATCGACTCAGAATAGTAAAAGGAGACGTTTAGGTCAATTTTATGCATTCTGGCGTTCGTAGATACAAGAAAACTGTTAAAATTCTTCAGAAACGTCACTTTTGAAGTGTTTTCTTGTACTTTTAAGCCAATCAGATACCCTACGGGCTCGGAAAGTGCAACGAAACCATCAAATTTTAGCTACAAACTGTATATTTGTCGATTTTTATTGAATTTGAACTATATTTCAACGTTTTTTGATGGTTCTGAGCCACCAAACACACTTAAAGCATGCAGAATCGACTCAGAATAGGAAAAGGAGACGTTTAGGTCAATTTTATGCATTCTGGCGTTCGTAGATACAAGAAAACTGTTAAAATTCTTCAGAAACGTCACTTTTGAAGTGTTTTCTTGTACTTTTAAGCCAATCAGACACCCTACAGGCTCGGAAAGTGCAACGAAACCATCAAATTTTAGCTAGAAACTGTATTTTTGTCGATTTTTATTGAATTTGAACTATATTTCAACGTTTTTTGATGGTTCTGAGCCACCAAACACACTTAAAGCATGCAGAATCGACTCAGAATAGTAAAAGGAGACGTTTAGGTCAATTTTATGCATTCTGGCGTTCGTAGATACAAGAAAACTGTTAAAATTCTTCAGAAACGTCACTTTTGAAGTGTTTTCTTGTACTTTTAAGCCAATCAGATACCCTACGGGCTCGGAAAGTGCAACGAAACCATCAAATTTTAGCTACAAACTGTATATTTGTCGATTTTTATTGAATTTGAACTATATTTCAACGTTTTTTGATGGTTCTGAGCCACCAAACACACTTAAAGCATGCAGAATCGACTCAGAATAGGAAAAGGAGACGTTTAGGTCAATTTTATGCATTCTGGCGTTCGTAGATACAAGAAAACTGTTAAAATTCTTCAGAAACGTCACTTTTGAAGTGTTTTCTTGTACTTTTAAGCCAATCAGATACCCTACAGGCTCGGAAAGTGCAACGAAACCATCAAATTTTAGCTAGAAACTGTATTTTTGTCGATTTTTATTGAATTTGAACTATATTTCAACGTTTTTTGATGGTTCTGAGCCACCAAACACACTTAAAGCATGCAGAATCGACTCAGAATAGGAAAAGGAGACGTTTAGGTCAATTTTATGCATTCTGGCGTTCGTAGATACAAGAAAACTGTTAAAATTCTTCAGAAACGTCACTTTTGAAGTGTTTTCTTGTACTTTTAAGCCAATCAGATACCCTACGGGCTCGGAAAGTGCAACGAAACCATCAAATTTTAGCTAGAAACTGTATTTTTGTCGATTTTTATTGAATTTGAACTATATTTCAACGTTTTTTGATGGTTCTGAGCCACCAAACACACTTAAAGCATGCAGAATCGACTCAGAATAGTAAAAGGAGACGTTTAGGTCAATTTTATGCATTCTGGCGTTCGTAGATACAAGAAAACTGTTAAAATTCTTCAGAAACGTCACTTTTGAAGTGTTTTCTTGTACTTTTAAGCCAATCAGATACCCTACGGGCTCGGAAAGTGCAACGAAACCATCAAATTTTAGCTACAAACTGTATATTTGTCGATTTTTATTGAATTTGAACTATATTTCAACGTTTTTTGATGGTTCTGAGCCACCAAACACACTTAAAGCATGCAGAATCGACTCAGAATAGGAAAAGGAGACGTTTAGGTCAATTTTATGCATTCTGGCGTTCGTAGATACAAGAAAACTGTTAAAATTCTTCAGAAACGTCACTTCTGAAGTGTTTTCTTGTACTTTTAAGCCAATCAGATACCCTACAGGCTCGGAAAGTGCAACGAAACCATCAAATTTTAGCTAGAAACTGTATTTTTGTCGATTTTTATTGAATTTGAACTATATTTCAACGTTTTTTGATGGTTCTGAGCCACCAAACACACTTAAAGCATGCAGAATCGACTCAGAATAGGAAAAGGAGACGTTTAGGTCAATTTTATGCATTCTGGCGTTCGTAGATACAAGAAAACTGTTAAAATTCTTCAGAAACGTCACTTTTGAAGTGTTTTCTTGTACTTTTAAGCCAATCAGATACCCTACGGGCTCGGAAAGTGCAACGAAACCATCAAATTTTAGCTAGAAACTGTATTTTTGTCGATTTTTATTGAATTTGAACTATATTTCAACGTTTTTTGATGGTTCTGAGCCACCAAACACACTTAAAGCATGAAGAATCGACTCAGAATAGGAAAAGGAGAAGTTTAGGTCAATTTTATGCATTCTGGCGTTCGTAGATACAAGAAAACTGTTAAAATTCTTCAGAAACGTCACTTTTGAAGTGTTTTCTTGTACTTTTAAGCCAATCAGATACCCTACGGGCTCGGAAAGTGCAACGAAACCATCAAATTTTAGCTAGAAACTGTATTTTTGTCGATTTTTATTGAATTTGAACTATATTTCAACGTTTTTTGATGGTTCTGAGCCACCAAACACACTTAAAGCATGCAGAATCGACTCAGAATAGGAAAAGGAGACGTTTAGGTCAATTTTATGCATTCTGGCGTTCGTAGATACAAGAAAACTGTTAAAATTCTTCAGAAACGTCACTTTTGAAGTGTTTTCTTGTACTTTTAAGCCAATCAGATACCCTACGGGCTCGGAAAGTGCAACGAAACCATCAAATTTTAGCTAGAAACTGTATTTTTGTCGATTTTCATTGAATTTGAACTAGATTTCAACGTTTTTTGATGGTTCTGAGCCACCAAACACACTTAAAGCATGCAGAATCGACTCAGAATAGGAAAAGGAGACGTTTAGGTCAATTTTATGCATTCTGGCGTTCGTAGATACAAGAAAACTGTTAAAATTCTTTAGAAACGTCACTTTTGAAATGTTTTCTTGTACTTTTAAGCCAATCAGATACCCAACGGGCTCGGAAAGTGCAACGAAACCATCAAATTTTAGCTAGAAACTGTATTTTTGTCGATTTTTATTGAATTTGAACTATATTTCAACGTTTTTTGATGGTTCTGAGCCACCAAACACACTTAAAGCATGCAGAATCGACTCAGAATAGGAAAAGGAGACGTTTAGGTCAATTTTATGCATTCTGGCGTTCGTAGATACAAGAAAACTGTTAAAATTCTTCAGAAACGTCACTTTTGAAGTGTTTTCTTGTACTTTTAAGCCAATCAGATACCCTACGGGCTCGGAAAGTGCAACGAAACCATCAAATTTTAGCTAGAAACTGTATTTTTGTCGATTTTTATTGAATTTGAACTATATTTCAACGTTTTTTGATGGTTCTGAGCCACCAAACACACTTAAAGCATGCAGAATCGACTCAGAATAGGAAAAGGAGACGTTTAGGTCAATTTTATGCATTCTGGCGTTCGTAGATACAAGAAAACTGTTAAAATTCTTCAGAAACGTCACTTTTGAAGTGTTTTCTTGTACTTTTAAGCCAATCAGATATCCTACGGTCTCGGAAAGTGCAACGAAACCATCAAATTTTAGCTAGAAACTGTATTTTTGTCGATTTTTATTGAATTTGAACAATATTTCAACGTTTTTTGATGGTTCTGAGCCACCAAACACACTTAAAGCATGCAGAATCGACTCAGAATAGGAAAAGAAGACGTTTAGGTCAATTTTATGCATTCTGGCGTTCGTAGATACAAGAAAACTGTTAAAATTCTTCAGAAACGTCACTTTTGAAGTGTTTTCTTGTACTTTTAAGCCAATCAGATACCCTACGGGCTCGGAAAGTGCAACGAAACCATCAAATTTTAGCTAGAAACTGTATTTTTGTCGATTTTTATTGAATTTGAACTATATTTCAACGTTTTTTGATGGTTCTGAGCCACCAAACACACTTAAAGCATGCAGAATCGACTCAGAATAGGAAAAGGAGACGTTTAGGTCAATTTTATGCATTCTGGCGTTCGTAGATACAAGAAAACTGTTAACATTCTTCAGAAACGTCACTTTTGAAGTGTTTTCTTGTACTTTTAAGCCAATCAGATACCCTACGGGCTCGGAAAGTGCAACGAAACCATCAAATTTTTGCTAGAAACTGTATTTTTGTCGATTTTTATTGAATTTGAACTATATTTCAACGTTTTTTGATGGTTCTGAGCCACCAAACACACTTAAAGCATGCAGAATCGACTCAGAATAGGAAAAGGAGACGTTTAGGTCAATTTTATGCATTCTGGCGTTCGTAGATACAAGAAAACTGTTAAAATTCTTCAGAAACGTCACTTTTGAAGTGTTTTCTTGTACTTTTAAGCCAATCAGATACCCTACGGGCTCGGAAAGTGCAACGAAACCATCAAATTTTAGCTAGAAACTGTATTTTTGTCGATTTTTATTGAATTTGAACTATATTTCAACGTTTTTTGATGGTTCTGAGCCACCAAACACACTTAAAGCATGCAGAATCGACTCAGAATAGGAAAAGGAGACGTTTAGGTCAATTTTATGCATTCTGGCGTTCGTAGATACAAGAAAACTGTTAAAATTCTTTAGAAACGTCACTTTTGAAATGTTTTCTTGTACTTTTAAGCCAATCAGATACCCTACGGGCTCGGAAAGTGCAACGAAACCATCAAATTTTAGCTAGAAACTGTATTTTTGTCGATTTTTATTGAATTTGAACTATATTTCAACGTTTTTTGATGGTTCTGAGCCACCAAACACACTTAAAGCATGCAGAATCGACTCAGAATAGGAAAAGGAGACGTTTAGGTCAATTTTATGCATTCTGGCGTTCGTAGATACAAGAAAACTGTTAAAATTCTTCAGAAACGTCACTTTTGAAGTGTTTTCTTGTACTTTTAAGCCAATCAGATACCCTACGGGCTCGGAAAGTGCAACGAAACCATCAAATTTTAGCTAGAAACTGTATTTTTGTCGATTTTTATTGAATTTGAACTATATTTCAACGTTTTTTGATGGTTCTGAGCCACCAAACACACTTAAAGCATGCAGAATCGACTCAGAATAGGAAAAGGAGACGTTTAGATCAATTTTATGCATTCTGGCGTTCGTAGATACAAGAAAACTGTTAAAATTCTTCAGAAACGTCACTTTTGAAGTGTTTTCTTGTACTTTTAAGCCAATCAGATACCCTACGGTCTCGGAAAGTGCAACGAAACCATCAAATTTTAGCTAGAAACTGTATTTTTGTCGATTTTTATTGAATTTGAACAATATTTCAACGTTTTTTGATGGTTCTGAGCCACCAAACACACTTAAAGCATGCAGAATCGACTCAGAATAGGAAAAGGAGACGTTTAGGTCAATTTTTTGCATTCTGGCGTTCGTAGATACAAGAAAACTGTTAAAATTCTTCAGAAACGTCACTTTTGAAGTGTTTTCTTGTACTTTTAAGCCAATCAGATACCCTACGGGCTCGGAAAGTGCAACGAAACCATCAAATTTTAGCTAGAAACTGTATTTTTGTCGATTTTTATTGAATTTGAACTATATTTCAACGTTTTTTGATGGTTCTGAGCCACCAAACACACTTAAAGCATGCAGAATCGACTCAGAATAGGAAAAGGAGACGTTTAGGTCAATTTTATGCATTCTGGCGTTCGTAGATACAAGAAAACTGTTAAAATTCTTCAGAAACGTCACTTTTGAAGTGTTTTCTTGTACTTTTAAGCCAATCAGATACCCTACGGGCTCGGAAAGTGCAACGAAACCATCAAATTTTAGCTAGAAACTGTATTTTTGTCGATTTTTATTGAATTTGAACTATATTTCAACGTTTTTTGTTGGTTCTGAGCCACCAAACACACTTAAAGCATGCAGAATCGACTCAGAATAGGAAAAGGAGACGTTTAGGTCAATTTTATGCATTCTGGCGTTCGTAGATACAAGAAAACTGTTAAAATTCTTCAGAAACGTCACTTTTGAAGTGTTTTCTTGTACTTTTAAGCCAATCAGATACCCTACGGGCTCGGAAAGTGCAACGAAACCATCAAATTTTAGGTAGAAACTGTATTTTTGTCGATTTTTATTGAATTTGAACTATATTTCAACGTTTTTTGATGGTTCTGAGCCACCAAACACACTTAAAGCATGCAGAATCGACTCAGAATAGGAAAAGGAGACGTTTAGGTCAATTTTATGCATTCTGGCGTTCGTAGATACAAGAAAACTGTTAAAATTCTTCAGAAACGTCACTTTTGAAGTGTTTTCTTGTACTTTTAAGCCAATCAGATACCCTACGGGCTCGGAAAGTGCAACGAAACCATCAAATTTTAGCTAGAAACTGTATTTTTGTCGATTTTTATTGAATTTGAACTATATTTCAACGTTTTTTGATGGTTCTGAGCCACCAAACACACTTAAATCATGCAGAATCGACTCAGAATAGGAAAAGGAGACGTTTAGGTCAATTTTATGCATTCTGGCGTTCGTAGATACAAGAAAACTGTTAAAATTCTTCAGAAACGTCACTTTTGAAGTGTTTTCTTGTACTTTTAAGCCAATCAGATACCCTACGGGCTCGGAAAGTGCAACGAAACCATCAAATTTTAGCTGGAAACTGTATTTTTGTCGATTTTTATTGAATTTGAACTATATTTCAACGTTTTTTGATGGTTCTGAGCCACCAAACACACTTAAAGCATGCAGAATCGACTCAGAATAGGAAAAGGAGACGTTTAGGTCAATTTTATGCATTCTGGCGTTCGTAGATACAAGAAAACTGTTAAAATTCTTCAGAAACGTCACTTTTGAAGTGTTTTCTTGTACTTTTAAGCCAATCAGATACCCTACGGGCTCGGAAAGTGCAACGAAACCATCAAATTTTAGCTAGAAACTGTATTTTTGTCGATTTTTATTGAATTTGAACTATATTTCAACGTTTTTTGATGGTTCTGAGCCACCAAACACACTTAAAGCATGCAGAATCGACTCAGAATAGGAAAAGGAGACGTTTAGGTCAATTTTATGCATTCTGGTGTTCGTAGATACAAGAAAACTGTTAAAATTCTTCAGAAACGTCACTTTTGAAGTGTTTTCTTGTACTTTTAAGCCAATCAGATACCCTACGGGCTCGGAAAGTGCAACGAAACCATCAAATTTTAGCTAGAAACTGTATTTTTGTCGATTTTTATTGAATTTGAACTATATTTCAACGTTTTTTGATGGTTCTGAGCCACCAAACACACTTAAAGCATGCAGAATCGACTCAGAATAGGAAAAGGAGACGTTTAGGTCAATTTTATGCATTCTGGCGTTCGTAGATACAAGAAAACTGTTAAAATTCTTCAGAAACGTCACTTTTGAAGTGTTTTCTTGTACTTTTAAGCCAATCAGATACCCGACGGGCTCGGAAAGTGCAACGAAACCATCAAATTTTAGCTAGAAACTGTATTTTTGTCGATTTTTATTGAATTTGAAATATTTCAACGTTTTTTGATGGTTCTGAGCCACCAAACACACTTAAAGCATGCAGAATCCACTCAGAATAGGAAAAGGAGACGTTTAGGTCAATTTTATGCATTCTGGCGTTCGTAGATACAAGAAAACTGTTAAAATTCTTCAGAAACGTCACTTTTGAAGTGTTTTCTTGTACTTTTAAGCCAATCAGATACCCAACGGGCTCGGAAAGTGCAACGAAACCATCAAATTTTAGCTAGAAACTGTATTTTTGTCGATTTTTATTGAATTTGAACTATATTTCAACGTTTTTTGATGGTTCTGAGCCACCAAACACACTTAAAGCATGCAGAATCGACTCAGAATAGGAAAAGGAGACGTTTAGGTCAATTTTATGCATTCTGGCGTTCGTAGATACAAGAAAACTGTTAAAATTCTTCAGAAACGTCACTTTTGAAATGTTTTCTTGTACTTTTAAGCCAATCAGATACCCAACGGGCTCGGAAAGTGCAACGAAACCATCAAATTTTAGCTAGAAACTGTATTTTTGTCGATTTTTATTGAATTTGAACTATATTTCAACGTTTTTTGATGGTTCTGAGCCACCAAACACACTTAAAGCATGCAGAATCGACTCAGAATAGGAAAAGGAGACGTTTAGGTCAATTTTATGCATTCTGGCGTTCGTAGATACAAGAAAACTGTTAAAATTCTTCAGAAACGTCACTTTTGAAGTGTTTTCTTGTACTTTTAAGCCAATCAGATACCCTACGGGCTCGGAAAGTGCAACGAAACCATCAAATTTTAGCTAGAAACTGTATTTTTGTCGATTTTTATTGAATTTGAACTATATTTCAACGTTTTTTGATGGTTCTGAGCCACCAAACACACTTAAAGCATGCAGAATCGACTCAGAATAGGAAAAGGAGACGTTTAGGTCAATTTTATGCATTCTGGCGTTCGTAGATACAAGAAAACTGTTAAAATTCTTCAGAAACGTCACTTTTGAAGTGTTTTCTTGTACTTTTAAGCCAATCAGATACCCTACGGGCTCGGAAAGTGCAACGAAACCATCAAATTTTAGCTAGAAACTGTATTTTTGTCGATTTTTATTGAATTTGAACTATATTTCAACGTTTTTTGATGGTTCTGAGCCACCAAACACACTTAAAGCATGCAGAATCGACTCAGAATAGGAAAAGGAGACGTTTAGGTCAATTTTATGCATTCTGGCGTTCGTAGATACAAGAAAACTGTTAAAATTCTTCAGAAACGTCACTTTTGAAGTGTTTTCTTGTACTTTTAAGCCAATCAGATACCCTACGGGCTCGGAAAGTGCAACGAAACCATCAAATTTTAGCTAGAAACTGTATTTTTGTCGATTTTTATTGAATTTGAACTATATTTCAACGTTTTTTGATGGTTCTGAGCCACCAAACACACTTAAAGCATGCAGAATCGACTCAGAATAGGAAAAGGAGACGTTTAGGTCAATTTTATGCATTCTGGCGTTCGTAGATACAAGAAAACTGTTAAAATTCTTCAGAAACGTCACGTTTGAAGTGTTTTCTTGTACTTTTAAGCCAATCAGATACCCAACGGGCTCGGAAAGTGCAACGAAACCATCAAATTTTAGCTAGAAACTGTATTTTTGTCGATTTTTATTGAATTTGAACTATATTTCAACGTTTTTTGATGGTTCTGAGCCACCAAACACACTTAAAGCATGCAGAATCGACTCAGAATAGGAAAAGGAGACGTTTAGGTCAATTTTATGCATTCTGGCGTTCGTAGATACAAGAAAACTGTTAAAATTCTTCAGAAACGTCACTTTTGAAGTGTTTTCTTGTACTTTTAAGCCAATCAGATACCCTACGGGCTCGGAAAGTGCAACGAAACCATCAAATTTTAGCTAGAAACTGTATTTTTGTCGATTTTTATTGAATTTGAACTATATTTCAACGTTTTTTGATGGTTCTGAGCCACCAAACACACTTAAAGCATGCAGAATCGACTCAGAATAGGAAAAGGAGACGTTTAGGTCAATTTTATGCATTCTGGCGTTCGTAGATACAAGAAAACTGTTAAAATTCTTCAGAAACGTCACTTTTGAAGTGTTTTCTTGTACTTTTAAGCCAATCAGATACCCTACGGGCTCGGAAAGTGCAACGAAACCATCAAATTTTAGCTAGAAACTGTATTTTTGTCGATTTTTATTGAATTTGAACTATATTTCAACGTTTTTTGATGGTTCTGAGCCACCAAACACACTTAAAGCATGCAGAATCGACTCAGAATAGGAAAAGGAGACGTTTAGGTCAATTTTATGCATTCTGGCGTTCGTAGATACAAGAAAACTGTTAAAATTCTTCAGAAACGTCACTTTTGAAGTGTTTTCTTGTACTTTTAAGCCAATCAGATACCCTACGGGCTCGGAAAGTGCAACGAAACCATCAAATTTTAGCTAGAAACTGTATTTTTGTCGATTTTTATTGAATTTGAACTATATTTCAACGTTTTTTGATGGTTCTGAGCCACCAAACACACTTAAAGCATGCAGAATCGACTCAGAATAGGAAAAGGAGACGTTTAGGTCAATTTTATGCATTCTGGCGTTCGTAGATACAAGAAAACTGTTAAAATTCTTCAGAAACGTCACTTTTGAAGTGTTTTCTTGTACTTTTAAGCCAATCAGATACCCTACGGGCTCGGAAAGTGCAACGAAACCATCAAATTTTAGCTAGAAACTGTATTTTTGTCGATTTTTATTGAATTTGAACTATATTTCAACGTTTTTTGATGGTTCTGAGCCACCAAACACACTTAAAGCATGCAGAATCGACTCAGAATAGGAAAAGGAGACGTTTAGGTCAATTTTATGCATTCTGGCGTTCGTAGATACAAGAAAACTGTTAAAATTCTTCAGAAACGTCACTTTTGAAGTGTTTTCTTGTACTTTTAAGCCAATCAGATACCCTACGGGCTCGGAAAGTGCAACGAAACCATCAAATTTTAGCTAGAAACTGTATTTTTGTCGATTTTTATTGAATTTGAACTATATTTCAACGTTTTTTGATGGTTCTGAGCCACCAAACACTCTTAAAGCATGTAGAATCGACTCAGAATAGGAAAAGGAGACGTTTAGGTCAATTTTATGCATTCTGGCGTTCGTAGATACAAGAAAACTGTTAAAATTCTTCAGAAACGTCACTTTTGAAGTGTTTTCTTGTACTTTTAAGCCAATCAGATACCCAACGGGCTCGGAAAGTGCAACGAAACCATCAAATTTTAGCTAGAAACTGTATTTTTGTCGATTTTTATTGAATTTGAACTATATTTCAACGTTTTTTGATGGTTCTGAGCCACCAAACACACTTAAAGCATGCAGAATCGACTCAGAATAGGAAAAGGAGACGTTTAGGTCAATTTTATGCATTCTGGCGTTCGTAGATACAAGAAAACTGTTAAAATTCTTCAGAAACGTCACTTTTGAAGTGTTTTCTTGTACTTTTAAGCCAATCAGATACCCTACGGGCTCGGAAAGTGCAACGAAACCATCAAATTTTAGCTAGAAACTGTATTTTTGTCGATTTTTATTGAATTTGAACTATATTTCAACGTTTTTTGATGGTTCTGAGCCACCAAACACACTTAAAGCATGCAGAATCGACTCAGAATAGGAAAAGGAGACGTTTAGGTCAATTTTATGCATTCTGGCGTTCGTAGATACAAGAAAACTGTTAAAATTCTTCAGAAACGTCACTTTTGAAGTGTTTTCTTGTACTTTTAAGCCAATCAGATACCCAACGGGCTCGGAAAGTGCAACGAAACCATCAAATTTTAGCTAGAAACTGTATTTTTGTCGATTTTTATTGAATTTGAACTATATTTCAACGTTTTTTGATGGTTCTGAGCCACCAAACACACTTAAAGCATGCAGAATCGACTCAGAATAGGAAAAGGAGACGTTTAGGTCAATTTTATGCATTCTGGCGTTCGTAGATACAAGAAAACTGTTAAAATTCTTCAGAAACGTCACTTTTGAAGTGTTTTCTTGTACTTTTAAGCCAATCAGATACCCTACGGGCTCGGAAAGTGCAACGAAACCATCAAATTTTAGCTAGAAACTGTATTTTTGTCGATTTTTATTGAATTTGAACTATATTTCAACGTTTTTTGATGGTTCTGAGCCACCAAACACACTTAAAGCATGCAGAATCGACTCAGAATAGGAAAAGGAGACGTTTAGGTCAATTTTATGCATTCTGGCGTTCGTAGATACAAGAAAACTGTTAAAATTCTTCAGAAACGTCACTTTTGAAGTGTTTTCTTGTACTTTTAAGCCAATCAGATACCCAACGGGCTCGGAAAGTGCAACGAAACCATCAAATTTTAGCTAGAAACTGTATTTTTGTCGATTTTTATTGAATTTGAAC
>NW_026973161.1:0-79945 GCF_036711695.1 Zophobas morio | reverse complement strand
AACGTTGAAATATAGTTCAAATTCAATAAAAATCGACAAAAATACAGTTTCTAGCTAAAATTTGATGGTTTCGTTGCACTTTCCGAGCCCGTAGGGTATCTGAGTGGCTTAAAAGTACAAGAAAACACTTCAAAAGTGACGTTTCTGAAGAAATTTAACAGTTTTCTTGTATCTACGAACGCCAGAATGCATAAAATTGACCTAAACGTCTCCTTTTCCTATTCTGAGTCGATTCTGCATGCTTTAAGTGTGTTTGGTGGCTCAGAACCATCAAAAAACGTTGAAATATAGTTCAAATTCAATAAAAATCGACAAAAATACAGTTTCTAGCTAAAATTTGATGGTTTCGTTGCACTTTCCGAGCCCGTAGGGTATCTGAGTGGCTTAAAAGTACAAGAAAACACTTCAAAAGTGACGTTTCTGAAGAATTTTAACCCTCGAGCGGGCGCGCACGTGTATTTTGTACACGGTGACCAGATTATTGGTTCTAAAATTAGCATAATACAACATCCGGTCGGGTAGATTCAGGTATTCCTCTAGTCGAGTTTTGTCTTTCGAGTGGTCAAGTAAAACTTTTGTTTGTGAGTGTGAGAACTAAACAGTTAGCAAAAACAAGAATCTCTCCCGTGTTGTGTATAGAGTACACGCCGCGCTTTCTGATGTAAGTATTTAATATTTTGTCATTTTTAGCGCAACATTTGTTTATATTCATTCAATTAGTAACCTGTTGCATGAAATTAATTAGTTATAAAATCATATTTTTATTGTTTTCAGATTTTCAAGGGACGTTTTATTAATTTTTGTATAAGACACCGATTGAAAAAGAACTAAAAATATGTAAGTTTTTGAATGCCAATAAATTTTGTGATCTTATATAAATTTTGTAGGGCTAGAAGACGTTACCTAACAGATGATGAGCTGTATAGAATTCTGCATGATGAAGACTCAGAAGCGGAGCCAACTGAATTAGAAAATGAAGATATTTCAGAAACGGATGAAGAAGTAGTTGCGTTCAGTGGTCACGACTCTGAATCTGAAATTGAACTTCTCGCGGACTGTAGCAATACAGAAGATTTTCCTAATGATCCTGGAACTAGTTTGATGTCATCTAATGACAACTTTATAGGAAAAGATAAATCGAAAGTGATTGATTTTTGTCTTACATTCTTGTTAAATTTTGTAAATAAATTTTTATATCTAAAGCGTCATATGTTGTTTAATTATTGAAATAATAAAATGATAAAGGAAATGTCAACATTTCTACTTAATAAAAAACATTAATTTAACATTTAAACGACACATCTATTCATTGTGTACAAAATACACGACGCGCCCGCTCTTGGAATGTCAGAACGCGCGCCCGCTCGAGGGTTAACAGTTTTCTTGTATCTACGAACGCCAGAATGCATAAAATTGACCTAAACGTCTCCTTTTCCTATTCTGAGTCGATTCTGCATGCTTTAAGTGTGTTTGGTGGCTCAGAACCATCAAAAAACGTTGAAATATAGTTCAAATTCAATAAAAATCGACAAAAATACAGTTTCTAGCTAAAATTTGATGGTTTCGTTGCACTTTCCGAGCCCGTAGGGTATCTGAGTGGCTTAAAAGTACAAGAAGACACTTCAAAAGTGACGTTTCTGAAGAATTTTAACAGTTTTCTTGTATCTACGAACGCCAGAATGCATAAAATTGACCTAAACTTCTCCTTTTCCTATTCTGAGTCGATTCTGCATGCTTTAAGTGTGTTTGGTGGCTCAGAACCATCAAAAAACGTTGAAATATAGTTCAAATTCAATAAAAATCGACAAAAATACAGTTTCTAGCTAAAATTTGATGGTTTCGTTGCACTTTCCGAGCCCGTAGGGTATCTGAGTGGCTTAAAAGTACAAGAAAACACTTCAAAAGTGACGTTTCTGAAGAATTTTAACAGTTTTCTTGTATCTACGAACGCCAGAATGCATAAAATTGACCTAAACGTCTCCTTTTCCTATTCTGAGTCGATTCTGCATGCTTTAAGTGTGTTTGGTGGCTCAGAACCATCAAAAAACGTTGAAATATAGTTCAAATTCAATAAAAATCGACAAAAATACAGTTTCTAGCTAAAATTTGATGGTTTCGTTGCACTTTCCGAGCCCGTCGGGTATCTGAGTGGCTTAAAAGTACAAGAAAACACTTCAAAAGTGACGTTTCTGAAGAATTTTAACAGTTTTCTTGTATCTACGAACGCCAGAATGCATAAAATTGACCTAAACGTCTCCTTTTCCTATTCTGAGTCGATTCTGCATGCTTTAAGTGTGTTTGGTTGCTCAGAACCATCAAAAAACGTTGAAATATAGTTCAAATTCAATAAAAATCGACAAAAATACAGTTTCTAGCTAAAATTTGATGGTTTCGTTGCACTTTCCGAGCCCGTAGGGTATCTGAGTGGCTTAAAAGTACAAGAAAACACTTCAAAAGTGACGTTTCTGAAGAATTTTAACAGTTTTCTTGTATCTACGAACGCCAGAATGCATAAAATTGACCTAAACGTCTCCTTTTCCTATTCTGAGTCGATTCTGCATGCTTTAAGTGTGTTTGGTGGCTCAGAACCATCAAAAAACGTTGAAATATAGTTCAAATTCAATAAAAATCGACAAAAATACAGTTTCTAGCTAAAATTTGATGGTTTCGTTGCACTTTCCGAGCCCGTAGGGTATCTGAGTGGCTTAAAAGTACAAGAAAACACTTCAAAAGTGACGTTTCTGAAGAATTTTAACAGTTTTCTTGTATCTACGAACGCCAGAATGCATAAAATTGACCTAAACGTCTCCTTTTCCTATTCTGAGTCGATTCTGCATGCTTTAAGTGTGTTTGGTGGCTCAGAACCATCAAAAAACGTTGAAATATAGTTCAAATTCAATAAAAATCGACAAAAATACAGTTTCTAGCTAAAATTTGATGGTTTCGTTGCACTTTCCGAGCCCGTAGGGTATCTGAGTGGCTTAAAAGTACAAGAAAACACTTCAAAAGTGACGTTTCTGAAGAATTTTAACAGTTTTCTTGTATCTACGAACGCCAGAATGCATAAAATTGACCTAAACGTCTCCTTTTCCTATTCTGAGTCGATTCTGCATGCTTTAAGTGTGTTTGGTGGCTCAGAACCATCAAAAAACGTTGAAATATAGTTCAAATTCAATAAAAATCGACAAAAATACAGTTTCTAGCTAAAATTTGATGGTTTCGTTGCACTTTCCGAGCCCGTCGGGTATCTGAGTGGCTTAAAAGTACAAGAAAACACTTCAAAAGTGACGTTTCTGAAGAATTTTAACAGTTTTCTTGTATCTACGAACGCCAGAATGCATAAAATTGACCTAAACGTCTCCTTTTCCTATTCTGAGTCGATTCTGCATGCTTTAAGTGTGTTTGGTGGCTCAGAACCATCAAAAAACGTTGAAATATAGTTCAAATTCAATAAAAATCGACAAAAATACAGTTTCTAGCTAAAATTTGATGGTTTCGTTGCACTTTCCGAGCCCGTAGGGTATCTGAGTGGCTTAAAAGTACAAGAAAACACTTCAAAAGTGACGTTTCTGAAGAATTTTAACAGTTTTCTTGTATCTACGAACGCCAGAATGCATAAAATTGACCTAAACGTCTCCTTTTCCTATTCTGAGTCGATTCTGCATGCTTTAAGTGTGTTTGGTGGCTCAGAACCATCAAAAAACGTTGAAATATAGTTCAAATTCAATAAAAATCGACAAAAATACAGTTTCTAGCCAAAATTTTATGGTTTCGTTGCACTTTCCGAGCCCGTAAGGTATCTGAGTGGCTTAAAAGTACAAGAAAACAATTCAAAAGTGACGTTTCTGAAGAATTTTAACAGTTTTCTTGTATCTACGAACGCCAGAATGCATAAAATTGACCTAAACGTCTCCTTTTCCTATTCTGAGTCGATTCTGCATGCTTTAAGTGTGTTTGGTGGCTCAGAACCATCAAAAAACGTTGAAATATAGTTCAAATTCAATAAAAATCGACAAAAATACAGTTTCTAGCTAAAATTTGATGGTTTCGTTGCACTTTCCGAGCCCGTAGGGTATCTGAGTGGCTTAAAAGTACAAGAAAACACTTCAAAAGTGACGTTTCTGAAGAATTTTAACAGTTTTCTTGTATCTACGAACGCCAGAATGCATAAAATTGACCTAAACGTCTCCTTTTCCTATTCTGAGTCGATTCTGCATGCTTTAAGTGTGTTTGGTGGCTCAGAACCATCAAAAAACGTTGAAATATAGTTCAAATTCAATAAAAATCGACAAAAATACAGTTTCTAGCTAAAATTTGATGGTTTCGTTGCACTTTCCGAGCCCGTAGGGTATCTGAGTGGCTTAAAAGTACAAGAAAACACTTCAAAAGTGACGTTTCTGAAGAATTTTAACAGTTTTCTTGTATCTACGAACGCCAGAATGCATAAAATTGACCTAAACGTCTCCTTTTCCTATTCTGAGTCGATTCTGCATGCTTTAAGTGTGTTTGGTGGCTCAGAACCATCAAAAAACGTTGAAATATAGTTCAAATTCAATAAAAATCGACAAAAATACAGTTTCTAGCTAAAATTTGATGGTTTCGTTGCACTTTCCGAGCCCGTAGGGTATCTGAGTGGCTTAAAAGTACAAGAAAACACTTCAAAAGTGACGTTTCTGAAGAATTTTAACAGTTTTCTTGTATCTACGAACGCCAGAATGCATAAAATTGACCTAAACGTCTCCTTTTCCTATTCTGAGTCGATTCTGCATGCTTTAAGTGTGTTTGGTGGCTCAGAACCATCAAAAAACGTTGAAATATAGTTCAAATTCAATAAAAATCGACAAAAATACAGTTTCTAGCTAAAATTTGATGGTTTCGTTGCACTTTCCGAGCCCGTAGGGTATCTGAGTGGCTTAAAAGTACAAGAAAACACTTCAAAAGTGACGTTTCTGAAGAATTTTAACAGTTTTCTTGTATCTACGAACGCCAGAATGCATAAAATTGACCTAAACGTCTCCTTTTCCTATTCTGAGTCGATTCTGCATGCTTTAAGTGTGTTTGGTGGCTCAGAACCATCAAAAAACGTTGAAATATAGTTTAAATTCAATAAAAATCGACAAAAATACAGTTTCTAGCTAAAATTTGATGGTTTCGTTGCACTTTCCGAGCCCGTAGGGTATCTGAGTGGCTTAAAAGTACAAGAAAACACTTCAAAAGTGACGTTTCTGAAGAATTTTAACAGTTTTCTTGTATCTACGAACGCCAGAATGCATAAAATTGACCTAAACGTCTCCTTTTCCTATTCTGAGTCGATTCTGCATGCTTTAAGTGTGTTTGGTGGCTCAGAACCATCAAAAAACGTTGAAATATAGTTCAAATTCAATAAAAATCGACAAAAATACAGTTTCTAGCTAAAATTTGATGGTTTCGTTGCACTTTCCGAGCCCGTAGGGTATCTGAGTGGCTTAAAAGTACAAGAAAACACTTCAAAAGTGACGTTTCTGAAGAATTTTAACAGTTTTCTTGTATCTACGAACGCCAGAATGCATAAAATTGACCTAAACGTCTCCTTTTCCTATTCTGAGTCGATTCTGCATGCTTTAAGTGTGTTTGGTGGCTCAGAACCATCAAAAAACGTTGAAATATAGTTCAAATTCAATAAAAATCGACAAAAATACAGTTTCTAGCAAAAATTTGATGGTTTCGTTGCACTTTCCGAGCCCGTAGGGTATCTGAGTGGCTTAAAAGTACAAGAAGACACTTCAAAAGTGACGTTTCTGAAGAATTTTAACAGTTTTCTTGTATCTACGAACGCCAGAATGCATAAAATTGACCTAAACTTCTCCTTTTCCTATTCTGAGTCGATTCTGCATGCTTTAAGTGTGTTTGGTGGCTCAGAACCATCAAAAAACGTTGAAATATAGTTCAAATTCAATAAAAATCGACAAAAATACAGTTTCTAGCTAAAATTTGATGGTTTCGTTGCACTTTCCGAGCCCGTAGGGTATCTGAGTGGCTTAAAAGTACAAGAAAACACTTCAAAAGTGACGTTTCTGAAGAATTTTAACAGTTTTCTTGTATCTACGAACGCCAGAATGCATAAAATTGACCTAAACGTCTCCTTTTCCTATTCTGAGTCGATTCTGCATGCTTTAAGTGTGTTTGGTGGCTCAGAACCATCAAAAAACGTTGAAATATAGTTCAAATTCAATAAAAATCGACAAAAATACAGTTTCTAGCTAAAATTTGATGGTTTCGTTGCACTTTCCGAGCCCGTCGGGTATCTGAGTGGCTTAAAAGTACAAGAAAACACTTCAAAAGTGACGTTTCTGAAGAATTTTAACAGTTTTCTTGTATCTACGAACGCCAGAATGCATAAAATTGACCTAAACGTCTCCTTTTCCTATTCTGGGTCGATTCTGCATGCTTTAAGTGTGTTTGGTGGCTCAGAACCATCAAAAAACGTTGAAATATAGTTCAAATTCAATAAAAATCGACAAAAATACAGTTTCTAGCTAAAATTTGATGGTTTCGTTGCACTTTCCGAGCCCGTAGGGTATCTGAGTGGCTTAAAAGTACAAGAAAACACTTCAAAAGTGACGTTTCTGAAGAATTTTAACAGTTTTCTTGTATCTACGAACGCCAGAATGCATAAAATTGACCTAAACGTTTCCTTTTCCTATTCTGAGTCGATTCTGCATGCTTTAAGTGTGTTTGGTGGCTCAGAACCATCAAAAAACGTTGAAATATAGTTCAAATTCAATAAAAATCGACAAAAATACAGTTTCTAGCTAAAATTTGATGGTTTCGTTGCACTTTCCGAGCCCGTAGGGTATCTGAGTGGCTTAAAAGTACAAGAAAACACTTCAAAAGTGACGTTTCTGAAGAATTTTAACAGTTTTCTTGTATCTACGAACGCCAGAATGCATAAAATTGACCTAAACGTCTCCTTTTCCTATTCTGAGTCGATTCTGCATGCTTTAAGTGTGTTTGGTGGCTCAGAACCATCAAAAAACGTTGAAATATAGTTCAAATTCAATAAAAATCGACAAAAATACAGTTTCTAGCTAAAATTTGATGGTTTCGTTGCACTTTCCGAGCCCGTAGGGTATCTGAGTGGCTTAAAAGTACAAGAAAACACTTCAAAAGTGACGTTTCTGAAGAATTTTAACAGTTTTCTTGTATCTACGAACGCCAGAATGCATAAAATTGACCTAAACGTCTCCTTTTCCTATTCTGAGTCGATTCTGCATGCTTTAAGTGTGTTTGGTGGCTCAGAACCATCAAAAAACGTTGAAATATAGTTCAAATTCAATAAAAATCGACAAAAATACAGTTTCTAGCTAAAATTTGATGGTTTCGTTGCACTTTCCGAGCCCGTAGGGTATCTGAGTGGCTTAAAAGTACAAGAAAACACTTCAAAAGTGACGTTTCTGAAGAATTTTAACAGTTTTCTTGTATCTACGAACGCCAGAATGCATAAAATTGACCTAAACGTCTCCTTTTCCTATTCTGAGTCGATTCTGCATGCTTTAAGTGTGTTTGGTGGCTCAGAACCATCAAAAAACGTTGAAATATAGTTCAAATTCAATAAAAATCGACAAAAATACAGTTTCTAGCTAAAATTTGATGGTTTCGTTGCACTTTCCGAGCCCGTAGGGTATCTGAGTGGCTTAAAAGTACAAGAAAACACTTCAAAAGTGACGTTTCTGAAGAATTTTAACAGTTTTCTTGTATCTACGAACGCCAGAATGCATAAAATTGACCTAAACGTCTCCTTTTCCTATTCTGAGTCGATTCTGCATGCTTTAAGTGTGTTTGGTGGCTCAGAACCATCAAAAAACGTTGAAATATAGTTCAAATTCAATAAAAATCGACAAAAATACAGTTTCTAGCTAAAATTTGATGGTTTCGTTGCACTTTCCGAGCCCGTAGGGTATCTGAGTGGCTTAAAAGTACAAGAAAACACTTCAAAAGTGACGTTTCTGAACAATTTTAACAGTTTTCTTGTATCTACGAACGCCAGAATGCATAAAATTGACCTAAACGTCTCCTTTTCCTATTCTGAGTCGATTCTGCATGCTTTAAGTGTGTTTGGTGGCTCAGAACCATCAAAAAACGTTGAAATATAGTTCAAATTCAATAAAAATCGACAAAAATACAGTTTCTAGCTAAAATTTGATGGTTTCGTTGCACTTTCCGAGCCCGTAGGGTATCTGAGTGGCTTAAAAGTCCAAGAAAACACTTCAAAAGTGACGTTTCTGAAGAATTTTAACAGTTTTCTTGTATCTACGAACGCCAGAATGCATAAAATTGACCTAAACGTCTCCTTTTCCTATTCTGAGTCGATTCTGCATGCTTTAAGTGTGTTTGGTGGCTCAGAACCATCAAAAAACGTTGAAATATAGTTCAAATTCAATAAAAATCGACAAAAATACAGTTTCTAGCTAAAATTTGATGGTTTCGTTGCACTTTCCGAGCCCGTAGGGTATCTGAGTGGCTTAAAAGTACAAGAAAACACTTCAAAAGTGACGTTTCTGAAGAATTTTAACAGTTTTCTTGTATCTACGAACGCCAGAATGCATAAAATTGACCTAAACGTCTCCTTTTCCTATTCTGAGTCGATTCTGCATGCTTTAAGTGTGTTTGGTGGCTCAGAACCATCAAAAAACTTTGAAATATAGTTCAAATTCAATAAAAATCGACAAAAATACAGTTTCTAGCTAAAATTTGATGGTTTCGTTGCACTTTCCGAGCCCGTAGGGTATCTGAGTGGCTTAAAAGTACAAGAAAACACTTCAAAAGTGACGTTTCTGAAGAATTTTAACAGTTTTCTTGTATCTACGAACGCCAGAATGCATAAAATTGACCTAAACGTCTCCTTTTCCTATTCTGAGTCGATTCTGCATGCTTTAAGTGTGTTTGGTGGCTCAGAACCATCAAAAAACGTTGAAATATAGTTCAAATTCAATAAAAATCGACAAAAATACAATTTCTAGCTAAAATTTGATGGTTTCGTTGCACTTTCCGAGCCCGTAGGGTATCTGAGTGGCTTAAAAGTACAAGAAAACATTTCAAAAGTGACGTTTCTGAATAATTTTAACAGTTTTCTTGTATCTACGAACGCCAGAATGCATAAAATTGACCTAAACGTCTCCTTTTCCTATTCTGAGTCGATTCTGCATGCTTTAAGTGTGTTTGGTGGCTCAGAACCATCAAAAAACGTTGAAATATAGTTCAAATTCAATAAAAATCGACAAAAATACAGTTTCTAGCTAAAATTTGATGGTTTCGTTGCACTTTCCGAGCCCGTAGGGTATCTGAGTGGCTTAAAAGTACAAGAAAACACTTCAAAAGTGACGTTTCTGAAGAATTTTAACAGTTTCCTTGTATCTACGAACGCCAGAATGCATAAAATTGACCTAAACGTCTCCTTTTCCTATTCTGAGTCGATTCTGCATGCTTTAAGTGTGTTTGGTGGCTGAGAACCATCAAAAAACGTTGAAATATAGTTCAAATTCAATAAAAATCGACAAAAATACAGTTTCTAGCTAAAATTTGATGGTTTCGTTGCACTTTCCGAGCCCGTAGGGTATCTGAGTGGCTTAAAAGTACAAGAAGACACTTCAAAAGTGACGTTTCTGAAGAATTTTAACAGTTTTCTTGTATCTACGAACGCCAGAATGCATAAAATTGACCTAAACTTCTCCTTTTCCTATTCTGAGTCGATTCTGCATGCTTTAAGTGTGTTTGGTGGCTCAGAACCATCAAAAAACGTTGAAATATAGTTCAAATTCAATAAAAATCGACAAAAATACAGTTTCTAGCTAAAATTTGATGGTTTCGTTGCACTTTCCCAGCCCGTAGGGTATCTGAGTGGCTTAAAAGTACAAGAAAACACTTCAAAAGTGACGTTTCTGAAGAATTTTAACAGTTTTCTTGTATCTACGAACGCCAGAATGCATAAAATTGACCTAAACGTCTCCTTTTCCTATTCTGAGTCGATTCTGCATGCTTTAAGTGTGTTTGGTGGCTCAGAACCATCAAAAAACGTTGAAATATAGTTCAAATTCAATAAAAATCGACAAAAATACAGTTTCTAGCTAAAATTTGATGGTTTCGTTGCACTTTCCGAGCCCGTCGGGTATCTGAGTGGCTTAAAAGTACAAGAAAACACTTCAAAAGTGACGTTTCTGAAGAATTTTAACAGTTTTCTTGTATCTACGAACGCCAGAATGCATAAAATTGACCTAAACGTCTCCTTTTCCTATTCTGAGTCGATTCTGCATGCTTTAAGTGTGTTTGGTGGCTCAGAACCATCAAAAAACGTTGAAATATAGTTCAAATTCAATAAAAATCGACAAAAATACAGTTTCTAGCTAAAATTTGATGGTTTCGTTGCACTTTCCGAGCCCGTAGGGTATCTGAGTGGCTTAAAAGTACAAGAAAACACTTCAAAAGTGACGTTTCTGAAGAATTTTAACAGTTTTCTTGTATCTACGAACGCCAGAATGCATAAAATTGACCTAAACGTCTCCTTTTCCTATTCTGAGTCGATTCTGCATGCTTTAAGTGTGTTTGGTGGCTCAGAACCATCAAAAAACGTTGAAATATAGTTCAAATTCAATAAAAATCGACAAAAATACAGTTTCTAGCTAAAATTTGATGGTTTCGTTGCACTTTCCGAGCCCGTAGGGTATCTGAGTGGCTTAAAAGTACAAGAAAACACTTCAAAAGTGACGTTTCTGAAGAATTTTAACAGTTTTCTTGTATCTACGAACGCCAGAATGCATAAAATTGACCTAAACGTCTCCTTTTCCTATTCTGAGTCGATTCTGCATGCTTTAAGTGTGTTTGGTGGCTCAGAACCATCAAAAAACGTTGAAATATAGTTCAAATTCAATAAAAATCGACAAAAATACAGTTTCTAGCTAAAATTTGATGGTTTCGTTGCACTTTCCGAGCCCGTAGGGTATCTGAGTGGCTTAAAAGTACAAGAAAACACTTCAAAAGTGACGTTTCTGAAGAATTTTAACAGTTTTCTTGTATCTACGAACGCCAGAATGCATAAAATTGACCTAAACGTCTCCTTTTCCTATTCTGAGTCGATTCTGCATGCTTTAAGTGTGTTTGGTGGCTCAGAACCATCAAAAAACGTTGAAATATAGTTCAAATTCAATAAAAATCGACAAAAATACAGTTTCTAGCTAAAATTTGATGGTTTCGTTGCACTTTCCGAGCCCGTAGGGTACCTGAGTGGCTTAAAAGTACAAGAAAACACTTCAAAAGTGACGTTTCTGAAGAATTTTAACAGTTTTCTTGTATCTACGAACGCCAGAATGCATAAAATTGACCTAAACGTCTCCTTTTCCTATTCTGAGTCGATTCTGCATGCTTTAAGTGTGTTTGGTGGCTCAGAACCATCAAAAAACGTTGAAATATAGTTCAAATTCAATAAAAATCGACAAAAATACAGTTTCTAGCTAAAATTTGATGGTTTCGTTGCACTTTCCGAGCCCGTTGGGTATCTGAGTGGCTTAAAAGTACAAGAAAACACTTCAAAAGTGACGTTTCTGAAGAATTTTAACAGTTTTCTTGTATCTACGAACGCCAGAATGCATAAAATTGACCTAAACGTCTCCTTTTCCTATTCTGAGTCGATTCTGCATGCTTTAAGTGTGTTTGGTGGCTCAGAACCATCAAAAAACGTTGAAATATAGTTCAAATTCAATAAAAATCGACAAAAATACAGTTTCTAGCTAAAATTTGATGGTTTCGTTGCACTTTCCGAGCCCGTAGGGTATCTGAGTGGCTTAAAAGTACAAGAAAACACTTCAAAAGTGACGTTTCTGAAGAATTTTAACAGTTTTCTTGTATCTACGAACGCCAGAATGCATAAAATTGACCTAAACGTCTCCTTTTCCTATTCTGAGTCGATTCTGCATGCTTTAAGTGTGTTTGGTGGCTCAGAACCATCAAAAAACGTTGAAATATAGTTCAAATTCAATAAAAATCGACAAAAATACAGTTTCTAGCTAAAATTTGATGGTTTCGTTGCACTTTCCGAGCCCGTAGGCTATCTGAGTGGCTTAAAAGTACAAGAAAACACTTCAAAAGTGACGTTTCTGAAGAATTTTAACAGTTTTCTTGTATCTACGAACGCCAGAATGCATAAAATTGACCTAAACGTCTCCTTTTCCTATTCTGAGTCGATTCTGCATGCTTTAAGTGTGTTTGGTGGCTCAGAACCATCAAAAAACGTTGAAATATAGTTCAAATTCAATAAAAATCGACAAAAATACAGTTTCTAGCTAAAATTTGATGGTTTCGTTGCACTTTCCGAGCCCGTTGGGTATCTGAGTGGCTTAAAAGTACAAGAAAACACTTCAAAAGTGACGTTTCTGAAGAATTTTAACAGTTTTCTTGTATCTACGAACGCCAGAATGCATAAAATTGACCTAAACGTCTCCTTTTCCTATTCTGAGTCGATTCTGCATGCTTTAAGTGTGTTTGGTGGCTCAGAACCATCAAAAAACGTTGAAATATAGTTCAAATTCAATAAAAATCGACAAAAATACAGTTTCTAGCTAAAATTTGATGGTTTCGTTGCACTTTCCGAGCCCGTAGGGTATCTGAGTGGCTTAAAAGTACAAGAAAACACTTCAAAAGTGACGTTTCTGAACAATTTTAACAGTTTTCTTGTATCTACGAACGCCAGAATGCATAAAATTGACCTAAACGTCTCCTTTTCCTATTCTGAGTCGATTCTGCATGCTTTAAGTGTGTTTGGTGGCTCAGAACCATCAAAAAACGTTGAAATATAGTTCAAATTCAATAAAAATCGACAAAAATACAGTTTCTAGCTAAAATTTGATGGTTTCGTTGCACTTTCCGAGCCCGTAGGGTATCTGAGTGGCTTAAAAGTACAAGAAAACACTTCAAAAGTGACGTTTCTGAAGAATTTTAACAGTTTTCTTGTATCTACGAACGCCAGAATGCATAAAATTGACCTAAACGTCTCCTTTTCCTATTCTGAGTCGATTCTGCATGCTTTAAGTGTGTTTGGTGGCTCAGAACCATCAAAAAACGTTGAAATATAGTTCAAATTCAATAAAAATCGACAAAAATACAGTTTCTAGCTAAAATTTGATGGTTTCGTTGCACTTTCCGAGCCCGTAGGGTATCTGAGTGGCTTAAAAGTACAAGAAAACACTTCAAAAGTGACGTTTCTGAAGAATTTTAACAGTTTTCTTGTATCTACGAACGCCAGAATGCATAAAATTGACCTAAACGTCTCCTTTTCCTATTCTGAGTCGATTCTGCATGCTTTAAGTGTGTTTGGTGGCTCAGAACCATCAAAAAACTTTGAAATATAGTTCAAATTCAATAAAAATCGACAAAAATACAGTTTCTAGCTAAAATTTGATGGTTTCGTTGCACTTTCCGAGCCCGTAGGGTATCTGAGTGGCTTAAAAGTACAAGAAAACACTTCAAAAGTGACGTTTCTGAAGAATTTTAACAGTTTTCTTGTATCTACGAACGCCAGAATGCATAAAATTGACCTAAACGTCTCCTTTTCCTATTCTGAGTCGATTCTGCATGCTTTAAGTGTGTTTGGTGGCTCAGAACCATCAAAAAACGTTGAAATATAGTTCAAATTCAATAAAAATCGACAAAAATACAGTTTCTAGCTAAAATTTGATGGTTTCGTTGCACTTTCCGAGCCCGTAGGGTATCTGAGTGGCTTAAAAGTACAAGAAAACACTTCAAAAGTGACGTTTCTGAATAATTTTAACAGTTTTCTTGTATCTACGAACGCCAGAATGCATAAAATTGACCTAAACGTCTCCTTTTCCTATTCTGAGTCGATTCTGCATGCTTTAAGTGTGTTTGGTGGCTCAGAACCATCAAAAAACGTTGAAATATAGTTCAAATTCAATAAAAATCGACAAAAATACAGTTTCTAGCTAAAATTTGATGGTTTCGTTGCACTTTCCGAGCCCGTAGGGTATCTGAGTGGCTTAAAAGTACAAGAAAACACTTCAAAAGTGACGTTTCTGAAGAATTTTAACAGTTTTCTTGTATCTACGAACGCCAGAATGCATAAAATTGACCTAAACGTCTCCTTTTCCTATTCTGAGTCGATTCTGCATGCTTTAAGTGTGTTTGGTGGCTCAGAACCATCAAAAAACGTTGAAATATAGTTCAAATTCAATAAAAATCGACAAAAATACAGTTTCTAGCTAAAATTTGATGGTTTCGTTGCACTTTCCGAGCCCGTAGGGTATCTGAGTGGCTTAAAAGTACAAGAAAACACTTCAAAAGTGACGTTTCTGAAGAATTTTAACAGTTTTCTTGTATCTACGAACGCCAGAATGCATAAAATTGACCTAAACGTCTATTTTTCCTATTCTGAGTCGATTCTGCATGCTTTAAGTGTGTTTGGTGGCTCAGAACCATCAAAAAACGTTGAAATATAGTTCAAATTCAATAAAAATCGACAAAAATACAGTTTCTAGCTAAAATTTGATGGTTTCGTTGCACTTTCCGAGCCCGTAGGGTATCTGAGTGGCTTAAAAGTACAAGAAAACACTTCAAAAGTGACGTTTCTGAAGAATTTTAACAGTTTTCTTGTATCTACTAACGCCAGAATGCATAAAATTGACCTAAACGTCTCCTTTTCCTATTCTGAGTCGATTCTGCATGCTTTAAGTGTGTTTGGTGGCTCAGAACCATCAAAAAACGTTGAAATATAGTTCAAATTCAATAAAAATCGACAAAAATACAGTTTCTAGCTAAAATTTGATGGTTTCGTTGCACTTTCCGAGCCCGTAGGGTATCTGAGTGGCTTAAAAGTACAAGAAAACACTTCAAAAGTGACGTTTCTGAAGAATTTTAACAGTTTTCTTGTATCTACGAACGCCAGAATGCATAAAATTGACCTAAACGTCTCCTTTTCCTATTCTGAGTCGATTCTGCATGCTTTAAGTGTGTTTGGTGGCTCAGAACCATCAAAAAACGTTGAAATATAGTTCAAATTCAATAAAAATCGACAAAAATACAGTTTCTAGCTAAAATTTGATGGTTTCGTTGCACTTTCCGAGCCCGTAGGGTATCTGAGTGGCTTAAAAGTACAAGAAAACACTTCAAAAGTGACGTTTCTGAAGAATTTTAACAGTTTTCTTGTATCTACGAACGCCAGAATGCATAAAATTGACCTAAACGTCTCCTTTTCCTATTCTGAGTCGATTCTGCATGCTTTAAGTGTGTTTGGTGGCTCAGAACCATCAAAAAACGTTGAAATATAGTTCAAATTCAATAAAAATCGACAAAAATACAGTTTCTAGCTAAAATTTGATGGTTTCGTTGCACTTTCCGAGCCCGCAGGGTATCTGAGTGGCTTAAAAGTACAAGAAAACACTTCAAAAGTGACGTTTCTGAAGAATTTTAACAGTTTTCTTGTATCTACGAACGCCAGAATGCATAAAATTGACCTAAACGTCTCCTTTTCCTATTCTGAGTCGATTCTGCATGCTTTAAGTGTGTTTGGTGGCTCAGAACCATCAAAAAACGTTGAAAAAAATTTCAAATTCAATAAAAATCGACAAAAATACAGTTTCTAGCTAAAATTTGATGGTTTCGTTGCACTTTCCGAGCCCTTAGGGTATCTGAGTGGCTTAAAAGTACAAGAAAACACTTCAAAAGTGACGTTTCTGAAGAATTTTAACAGTTTTCTTGTATCTACGAACGCCAGAATGCATAAAATTGACCTAAACGTCTCCTTTTCCTATTCTGAGTCGATTCTGCATGCTTTAAGTGTGTTTGGTGGCTCAGAACCATCAAAAAACGTTGAAATATAGTTCAAATTCAATAAAAATCGACAAAAATACAGTTTCTAGCTAAAATTTGATGGTTTCGTTGCACTTTCCGAGCCCGTAGGGTAAATGAGTGGCTTAAAAGTACAAGAAAACACTTCAAAAGTGACGTTTCTGAAGAATTTTAACAGTTTTCTTGTATCTACGAACGCCAGAAGGCATAAAATTGACCTAAACGTCTCCTTTTCCTATTCTGAGTCGATTCTGCATGCTTTAAGTGTGTTTGGTGGCTCAGAACCATCAAAAAACGTTGAAATATAGTTCAAATTCAATAAAAATCGACAAAAATACAGTTTCTAGCTAAAATTTGATGGTTTCGTTGCACTTTCCGAGCCCGTAGGGTATCTGAGTGGCTTAAAAGTACAAGAAAACACTTCAAAAGTGACGTTTCTGAAGAATTTTAACAGTTTTCTTGTATCTACGAACGCCAGAATGCATAAAATTGACCTAAACGTCTCCTTTTCCTATTCTGAGTCGATTTTGCATGCTTTAAGTGTGTTTGGTGGCTCAGAACCATCAAAAAACGTTGAAATATAGTTCAAATTCAATAAAAATCGACAAAAATACAGTTTCTAGCTAAAATTTGATGGTTTCGTTGCACTTTCCGAGCCCGTAGGGTATCTGAGTGGCTTAAAAGTACAAGAAAACACTTCAAAAGTGACGTTTCTGAAGAATTTTAACAGTTTTCTTGTATCTACGAACGCCAGAATGCATAAAATTGACCTAAACGTCTCCTTTTCCTATTCTGAGTCGATTCTGCATGCTTTAAGTGTGTTTGGTGGCTCAGAACCATCAAAAAACGTTGAAATATAGTTCAAATTCAATAAAAATCGACAAAAATACAGTTTCTAGCTAAAATTTGATGGTTTCGTTGCACTTTCCGAGCCCGTAGGGTATCTGAGTGGCTTAAAAGTACAAGAAAACACTTCAAAAGTGACGTTTCTGAAGAATTTTAACAGTTTTCTTGTATCTACGAACGCCAGAATGCATAAAATTGACCTAAACGTCTCCTTTTCCTATTCTGAGTCGATTCTGCATGCTTTAAGTGTGTTTGGTGGCTCAGAACCATCAAAAAACGTTGAAATATAGTTCAAATTCAATAAAAATCGACAAAAATACAGTTTCTAGCTAAAATTTGATGGTTTCGTTGCACTTTCCGAGCCCGTAGGGTATCTGAGTGGCTTAAAAGTACAAGAAAACACTTCAAAAGTGACGTTTCTGAAGAATTTTAACAGTTTTCTTGTATCTACGAACGCCAGAATGCATAAAATTGACCTAAACGTCTCCTTTTCCTATTCTGAGTCGATTCTGCATGCTTTAAGTGTGTTTGGTGGCTCAGAACCATCAAAAAACTTTGAAATATAGTTCAAATTCAATAAAAATCGACAAAAATACAGTTTCTAGCTAAAATTTGATGGTTTCGTTGCACTTTCCGAGCCCGTAGGGTATCTGAGTGGCTTAAAAGTACAAGAAAACACTTCAAAAGTGACGTTTCTGAAGAATTTTAACAGTTTTCTTGTATCTACGAACGCCAGAATGCATAAAATTGACCTAAACGTCTCCTTTTCCTATTCTGAGTCGATTCTGCATGCTTTAAGTGTGTTTGGTGGCTCAGAACCATCAAAAAACGTTGAAATATAGTTCAAATTCAATAAAAATCGACAAAAATACAGTTTCTAGCTAAAATTTGATGGTTTCGTTGCACTTTCCGAGCCCGTAGGGTATCTGAGTGGCTTAAAAGTACAAGAAAACACTTCAAAAGTGACGTTTCTGAATAATTTTAACAGTTTTCTTGTATCTACGAACGCCAGAATGCATAAAATTGACCTAAACGTCTCCTTTTCCTATTCTGAGTCGATTCTGCATGCTTTAAGTGTGTTTGGTGGCTCAGAACCATCAAAAAACGTTGAAATATAGTTCAAATTCATTAAAAATCGACAAAAATACAGTTTCTAGCTAAAATTTGATGGTTTCGTTGCACTTTCCGAGCCCGTAGGGTATCTGAGTGGCTTAAAAGTACAAGAAAACACTTCAAAAGTGACGTTTCTGAAGAATTTTAACAGTTTTCTTGTATCTACGAACGCCAGAATGCATAAAATTGACCTAAACGTCTCCTTTTCCTATTCTGAGTCGATTCTGCATGCTTTAAGTGTGTTTGGTGGCTCAGAACCATCAAAAAACGTTGAAATATAGTTCAAATTCAATAAAAATCGACAAAAATACAGTTTCTAGCTAAAATTTGATGGTTTCGTTGCACTTTCCGAGCCCGTAGGGTATCTGAGTGGCTTAAAAGTACAAGAAAACACTTCAAAAGTGACGTTTCTGAAGAATTTTAACAGTTTTCTTGTATCTACGAACGCCAGAATGCATAAAATTGACCTAAACGTCTATTTTTCCTATTCTGAGTCGATTCTGCATGCTTTAAGTGTGTTTGGTGGCTCAGAACCATCAAAAAACGTTGAAATATAGTTCAAATTCAATAAAAATCGACAAAAATACAGTTTCTAGCTAAAATTTGATGGTTTCGTTGCACTTTCCGAGCCCGTAGGGTATCTGAGTGGCTTAAAAGTACAAGAAAACACTTCAAAAGTGACGTTTCTGAAGAATTTTAACAGTTTTCTTGTATCTACTAACGCCAGAATGCATAAAATTGACCTAAACGTCTCCTTTTCCTATTCTGAGTCGATTCTGCATGCTTTAAGTGTGTTTGGTGGCTCAGAACCATCAAAAAACGTTGAAATATAGTTCAAATTCAATAAAAATCGACAAAAATACAGTTTCTAGCTAAAATTTGATGGTTTCGTTGCACTTTCCGAGCCCGTAGGGTATCTGAGTGGCTTAAAAGTACAAGAAAACACTTCAAAAGTGACGTTTCTGAAGAATTTTAACAGTTTTCTTGTATCTACGAACGCCAGAATGCATAAAATTGACCTAAACGTCTCCTTTTCCTATTCTGAGTCGATTCTGCATGCTTTAAGTGTGTTTGGTGGCTCAGAACCATCAAAAAACGTTGAAATATAGTTCAAATTCAATAAAAATCGACAAAAATACAGTTTCTAGCTAAAATTTGATGGTTTCGTTGCACTTTCCGAGCCCGTAGGGTATCTGAGTGGCTTAAAAGTACAAGAAAACACTTCAAAAGTGACGTTTCTGAAGAATTTTAACAGTTTTCTTGTATCTACGAACGCCAGAATGCATAAAATTGACCTAAACGTCTCCTTTTCCTATTCTGAGTCGATTCTGCATGCTTTAAGTGTGTTTGGTGGCTCAGAACCATCAAAAAACGTTGAAATATAGTTCAAATTCAATAAAAATCGACAAAAATACAGTTTCTAGCTAAAATTTGATGGTTTCGTTGCACTTTCCGAGCCCGCAGGGTATCTGAGTGGCTTAAAAGTACAAGAAAACACTTCAAAAGTGACGTTTCTGAAGAATTTTAACAGTTTTCTTGTATCTACGAACGCCAGAATGCATAAAATTGACCTAAACGTCTCCTTTTCCTATTCTGAGTCGATTCTGCATGCTTTAAGTGTGTTTGGTGGCTCAGAACCATCAAAAAACGTTGAAAAAAATTTCAAATTCAATAAAAATCGACAAAAATACAGTTTCTAGCTAAAATTTGATGGTTTCGTTGCACTTTCCGAGCCCTTAGGGTATCTGAGTGGCTTAAAAGTACAAGAAAACACTTCAAAAGTGACGTTTCTGAAGAATTTTAACAGTTTTCTTGTATCTACGAACGCCAGAATGCATAAAATTGACCTAAACGTCTCCTTTTCCTATTCTGAGTCGATTCTGCATGCTTTAAGTGTGTTTGGTGGCTCAGAACCATCAAAAAACGTTGAAATATAGTTCAAATTCAATAAAAATCGACAAAAATACAGTTTCTAGCTAAAATTTGATGGTTTCGTTGCACTTTCCGAGCCCGTAGGGTATCTGAGTGGCTTAAAAGTACAAGAAAACACTTCAAAAGTGACGTTTCTGAAGAATTTTAACAGTTTTCTTGTATCTACGAACGCCAGAATGCATAAAATTGACCTAAACGTCTCCTTTTCCTATTCTGAGTCGATTCTGCATGCTTTAAGTGTGTTTGGTGGCTCAGAACCATCAAAAAACGTTGAAATATAGTTCAAATTCAATAAAAATCGACAAAAATACAGTTTCTAGCTAAAATTTGATGGTTTCGTTGCACTTTCCGAGCCCGTAGGGTATCTGAGTGGCTTAAAAGTACAAGAAAACACTTCAAAAGTGACGTTTCTGAAGAATTTTAACAGTTTTCTTGTATCTACGAACGCCAGAATGCATAAAATTGACCTAAACGTCTCCTTTTCCTATTCTGAGTCGATTCTGCATGCTTTAAGTGTGTTTGGTGGCTCAGAACCATCAAAAAACGTTGAAATATAGTTCAAATTCAATAAAAATCGACAAAAATACAGTTTCTAGCTAAAATTTGATGGTTTCGTTGCACTTTCCGAACCCGTAGGGTATCTGAGTGGCTTAAAAGTACAAGAAAACACTTCAAAAGTGACGTTTCTGAAGAATTTTAACAGTTTTCTTGTATCTACGAACGCCAGAATACACAAAATTGACCTAAACGTCTCCTTTTCCTATTCTGAGTCGATTCTGCATGCTTTAAGTGTGTTTGGTGGCTCAGAACCATCAAAAAACGTTGAAATATAGTTCAAATTCAATAAAAATCGACAAAAATACAGTTTCTAGCTAAAATTTGATGGTTTCGTTGCACTTTCCGAGCCCGTAGGGTAAATGAGTGGCTTAAAAGTACAAGAAAACACTTCAAAAGTGACGTTTCTGAAGAATTTTAACAGTTTTCTTGTATCTACGAACGCCAGAAGGCATAAAATTGACCTAAACGTCTCCTTTTCCTATTCTGAGTCGATTCTGCATGCTTTAAGTGTGTTTGGTGGCTCAGAACCATCAAAAAACGTTGAAATATAGTTCAAATTCAATAAAAATCGACAAAAATACAGTTTCTAGCTAAAATTTGATGGTTTCGTTGCACTTTCCGAGCCCGTAGGGTATCTGAGTGGCTTAAAAGTACAAGAAAACACTTCAAAAGTGACGTTTCTGAAGAATTTTAACAGTTTTCTTGTATCTACGAACGCCAGAATGCATAAAATTGACCTAAACGTCTCCTTTTCCTATTCTGAGTCGATTCTGCATGCTTTAAGTGTGTTTGGTGGCTCAGAACCATCAAAAAACGTTGAAATATAGTTCAAATTCAATAAAAATCGACAAAAATACAGTTTCTAGCTAAAATTTGATGGTTTCGTTGCACTTTCCGAGCCCGTAGGGTATCTGAGTGGCTTAAAAGTACAAGAAAACACTTCAAAAGTGACGTTTCTGAAGAATTTTAACAGTTTTCTTGTATCTACGAACGCCAGAATGCATAAAATTGACCTAAACGTCTCCTTTTCCTATTCTGAGTCGATTCTGCATGCTTTAAGTGTGTTTGGTGGCTCAGAACCATCAAAAAACGTTGAAATATAGTTCAAATTCAATAAAAATCGACAAAAATACAGTTTCTAGCTAAAATTTGATGGTTTCGTTGCACTTTCCGAGCCCGTAGGGTATCTGAGTGGCTTAAAAGTACAAGAAAACACGTCAAAAGTGACGTTTCTGAAGAATTTTAACAGTTTTCTTGTATCTACGAACGCCAGAATGCATAAAATTGACCTAAACGTCTCCTTTTCCTATTCTGAGTCGATTCTGCATGCTTTAAGTGTGTTTGGTGGCTCAGAACCATCAAAAAACGTTGAAATATAGTTCAAATTCAATAAAAATCGACAAAAATACAGTTTCTAGCTAAAATTTGATGGTTTCGTTGCACTTTCCGAGCCCGTAGGGTATCTGAGTGGCTTAAAAGTACAAGAAAACACTTCAAAAGTGACGTTTCTGAAGAATTTTAACAGTTTTCTTGTATCTACGAACGCCAGAATGCATAAAATCGACCTAAACGTCTCCTTTTCCTATTCTGAGTCGATTCTGCATGCTTTAAGTGTGTTTGGTGGCTCAGAACCATCAAAAAACGTTGAAATATAGTTCAAATTCAATAAAAATCGACAAAAATACAGTTTCTAGCTAAAATTTGATGGTTTCGTTGCACTTTCCGAGCCCGTAGGGTATCTGAGTGGCTTAAAAGTACAAGAAAACACTTCAAAAGTGACGTTTCTGAAGAATTTTAACAGTTTTCTTGTATCTACGAACGCCAGAATGCATAAAATTGACCTAAACGTCTCCTTTTCCTATTCTGAGTCGATTCTGCATGCTTTAAGTGTGTTTGGTGGCTCAGAACCATCAAAAAACGTTGAAATATAGTTCAAATTCAATAAAAATCGACAAAAATACAGTTTCTAGCTAAAATTTGATGGTTTCGTTGCACTTTCCGAGCCCGTAGGGTATCTGAGTGGCTTAAAAGTACAAGAAAACACTTCAAAAGTGACGTTTCTGAAGAATTTTAACAGTTTTCTTGTATCTACGAACGCCAGAATGCATAAAATTGACCTAAACGTCTCCTTTTCCTATTCTGAGTCGATTCTGCATGCTTTAAGTGTGTTTGGTGGCTCAGAACCATCAAAAAACGTTGAAATATAGTTCAAATTCAATAAAAATCGACAAAATACAGTTTCTAGCTAAAATTTGATGGTTTCGTTGCACTTTCCGAGCCCGTAGGGTATCTGAGTGGCTTAAAAGTACAAGAAAACACTTCTAAAGTGACGTTTCTGAAGAATTTTAACAGTTTTCTTGTATCTACGAACGCCAGAATGCATAAAATTGACCTAAACGTCTCCTTTTCCTATTCTGAGTCGATTCTGCATGCTTTAAGTGTGTTTGGTGGCTCAGAACCATCAAAAAACGTTGAAATATAGTTCAAATTCAATAAAAATCGACAAAAATACAGTTTCTAGCTAAAATTTGATGGTTTCGTTGCACTTTCCGAGCCCGTAGGGTATCTGAGTGGCTTAAAAGTACAAGGAAAACACTTCAAAAGTGACGTTTCTGAAGAATTTTAACAGTTTTCTTGTATCTACGAACGCCAGAATGCATAAAATTGACCTAAACGTCTCCTTTTCCTATTCTGAGTCGATTCTGCATGCTTTAAGTGTGTTTGGTGGCTCAGAACCATCAAAAAACGTTGAAATATAGTTCAAATTCAATAAAAATCGACAAAAATACAGTTTCTAGCTAAAATTTGATGGTTTCGTTGCACTTTCCGAGCCCGTAGGGTATCTGAGTGGCTTAAAAGTACAAGAAAACACTTCAAAAGTGACGTTTCTGAAGAATTTTAACAGTTTTCTTGTATCTACGAACGCCAGAATGCATAAAATTGACCTAAACGTCTCCTTTTCCTATTCTGAGTCGATTCTGCATGCTTTAAGTGTGTTTGGTGGCTCAGAACCATCAAAAAACGTTGAAATATAGTTCAAATTCAATAAAAATCGACAAAAATACAGTTTCTAGCTAAAATTTGATGGTTTCGTTGCACTTTCCGAGCCCGTAGGGTATCTGAGTGGCTTAAAAGTACAAGAAAACACTTCTAAAGTGACGTTTCTGAAGAATTTTAACAGTTTTCTTGTATCTACGAACGCCAGAATGCATAAAATTGACCTAAACGTCTCCTTTTCCTATTCTGAGTCGATTCTGCATGCTTTAAGTGTGTTTGGTGGCTCAGAACCATCAAAAAAACGTTGAAATATAGTTCAAATTCAATAAAAATCGACAAAAATACAGTTTCTAGCTAAAATTTGATGGTTTCGTTGCACTTTCCGAGCCCGTAGGGTATCTGAGTGGCTTAAAAGTACAAGAAAACACTTCAAAAGTGACGTTTCTGAAGAATTTTAACAGTTTTCTTGTATCTACGAACGCCAGAATGCATAAAATTGACCTAAACGTCTCCTTTTCCTATTCTGAGTCGATTCTGCATGCTTTAAGTGTGTTTGGTGGCTCAGAACCATAAAAAAACGTTGAAATATAGTTCAAATTCAATAAAAATCGACAAAAATACAGTTTCTAGCTAAAATTTGATGGTTTCGTTGCACTTTCCGAGCCCGTTGGGTATCTGAGTGGCTTAAAAGTACAAGAAAACACTTCAAAAGTGAAGTTTCTGAAGAATTTTAACAGTTTTCTTGTATCTACGAACGCCAGAATGCATAAAATTGACCTAAACGTCTCCTTTTCCTATTCTGAGTCGATTCTGCATGCTTTAAGTGTGTTTGGTGGCTCAGAACCATCAAAAAACGTTGAAATATAGTTCAAATTCAATAAAAATCGACAAAAATACAGTTTCTAGCTAAAATTTGATGGTTTCTATATCTATGAATTTGAACTATATTTCAACGTTTTTTGATGGTTCTGAGCCACCAAACACACTTAAAGCATGCAGAATCGACTCAGAATAGGAAAAGGAGACGTTTAGGTCAATTTTATGCATTCTGGCGTTCGTAGATACAAGAAAACTGTTAAAATTCTTCAGAAACGTCACTTTTGAAGTGTTTTCTTGTACTTTTAAGCCACTCAGATATCCTAGGGGCTCGGAAAGTGCAACGAAACCATCAAATTTTAGCTAGAAACTGTATTTTTGTCGATTTTTATTGAATTTGAACTATATTTCAACGTTTTTTGATGGTTCTGAGCCACCAAACACACTTAAAGCATGCAGAATCGACTCAGAATAGGAAAAGGAGACGTTAAGGTCAATTTTATGCATTCTGGCGTTCGTAGATACAAGAAAACTGTTAAAATTCTTCAGAAACGTCACTTTTGAAGTGTTTTCTTGTACTTTTAAGCCACTCAGATACCCTACGGGCTCGGAAAGTGCAACGAAACCATCAAATTTTAGCTAGAAACTGTATTTTTGTCGATTTTTATTGAATTTGAACTATATTTCAACGTTTTTTGATGGTTCTGAGCCACCAAACACACTTAAAGCATGCAGAATCGACTCAGAATAGGAAAAGGAGACGTTTAGGTCAATTTTATGCATTCTGGCGTTCGTAGATACAAGAAAACTGTTAAAATTCTTCAGAAACGTCACTTTTGAAGTGTTTTCTTGTACTTTTAAGCCACTCAGATACCCTACGGTCTCGGAAAGTGCAACGAAACCATCAAATTTTAGCTAGAAACTGTATTTTTGTCGATTTTTATTGAATTTGAACTATATTTCAACGTTTTTTGATGGTTCTGAGCCACCAAACACACTTAAAGCATGCAGAATCGGCTCAGAATAGGAAAAGGAGACGTTTAGGTCAAATTTATGCATTCTGGCGTTCGTAGATACAAGAAAACTGTTAAAATTCTTCAGAAACGTCACTTTTGAAGTGTTTTCTTGTACTTTTAAGCCACTCAGATACCCTACGGGCTCGGAAAGTGCAACGTAACCATCAAATTTTAGCTAGAAACTGTATTTTTGTCGATTTTTATTGAATTTGAACTATATTTCAACGTTTTTTGATGGTTCTGAGCCACCAAACACACTTAAAGCATGCAGAATCGACTCAGAATAGGAAAAGGAGACGTTTAGGTCAATTTTATGCATTCTGGCGTTCGTAGATACAAGAAAACTGTTAAAATTCTTCAGAAACGTCACTTTTGAAGTGTTTTCTTGTACTTTTAAGCCACTCAGAAACCCTACGAGCTCGGAAAGTGCAACGAAACCTTCAAATTTTAGCTAGAAACTGTATTTTTGTCGATTTTTATTGAATTT
Organism: Zophobas morio; assembly: GCF_036711695.1. NCBI lineage: Eukaryota > Metazoa > Arthropoda > Insecta > Coleoptera > Tenebrionidae > Zophobas > Zophobas morio. Next base: position 54,352 of record NW_026973161.1, on the reverse strand, counting down.
GAACTATATTTCAACGTTTTTTGATGGTTCTGAGCCACCAAACACACTTAAAGCATGCAGAATCGACTCAGAATAGGAAAAGGAGACGTTTAGGTCAATTTTATGCATTCTGGCGTTCGTAGATACAAGAAAACTGTTAAAATTCTTCAGAAACGTCACTTTTGAAGTGTTTTCTTGTACTTTTAAGCCACTCAGATACCCTACGGGCTCGGAAAGTGCAACGAAACCATCAAATTTTAGCTAGAAACTGTATTTTTGTCGATTTTTATTGAATTTGAACTATATTTCAACGTTTTTTGATGGTTCTGAGCCACCAAACACACTTAAAGCATGCAGAATCGACTCAGAATAGGAAAAGGAGACGTTTAGGTCAATTTTATGCATTCTGGCGTTCGTAGATACAAGAAAACTGTTAAAATTCTTCAGAAAAGTCACTTTTGAAGTGTTTTCTTGTACTTTTAAGCCACTCAGATACCCTACGGGCTCGGAAATTGCAACGAAACCATCAAATTTTAGCTAGAAACTGTATTTTTGTCGATTTTTATTGAATTTGAACTATATTTCAACGTTTTTTGATGGTTCTGAGCCACCAAACACACTTAAAGCATGCAGAATCGACTCAGAATAGGAAAAGGAGACGTTTAGGTCAATTTTATGCATTCTGGCGTTCGTAAATACAAGAAAACTGTTAAAATTCTTCAGAAACGTCACTTTTGAAGTGTTTTCTTGTACTTTTAAGCCACTCAGATACCCTACGGGCTCGGAAAGTGCAACGAAACCATCAAATTTTAGCTAGAAACTGTATTTTTGTCGATTTTTATTGAATTTGAACTATATTTCAACGTTTTTTGATGGTTCTGAGCCACCAAACACACTTAAAGCATGCAGAATCGACTCAGAATAGGAAAAGGAGACGTTTAGGTCAATTTTATGCATTCTGGCGTTCGTAGATACAAGAAAACTGTTAAAATTCTTCAGAAACGTCACTTTTGAAGTGTTTTCTTGTACTTTTAAGCCACTCAGATACCCTACGGGCTCGGAAAGTGCAACGAAACCATCAAATTTTAGCTAGAAACTGTATTTTTGTCGATTTTTATTGAATTTGAACTATATTTCAACGTTTTTTGATGGTTCTGAGCCACCAAACACACTTAAAGCATGCAGAATCGACTCAGAATAGGAAAAGGAGACGTTTAGGTCAATTTTATGCATTCTGGCGTTCGTAGATACAAGAAAACTGTTAAAATTCTTCAGAAACGTCACTTTTGAAGTGTTTTCTTGTACTTTTAAGCCACTCAGATACCCTACGGGCTCGGAAAGTGCAACGAAACCATCAAATTTTAGCTAGAAACTGTATTTTTGTCGATTTTTATTGAATTTGAACTATATTTCAATGTTTTTTGATGGTTCTGAGCCACCAAACACACTTAAAGCATGCAGAATCGACTCAGAATAGGAAAAGGAGACGTTTAGGTCAATTTTGTGCATTCTGGCGTTCGTAGATACAAGAAAACTGTTAAAATTCTTCAGAAACGTCACTTTTGAAGTGTTTTCTTGTACTTTTAAGCCACTCAGATACCCCACGGGCTCGGAAAGTGCAACGAAACCATCAAATTTTAGCTAGAAACTGTATTTTTGTCGATTTTTATTGAATTTGAACTATATTTCAACGTTTTTTGATGGTTCTGAGCCACCAAACACACTTAAAGCATGCAGAATCGACTCAGAATAGGAAAAGGAGACGTTTAGGTCAATTTTATGCATTCTGGCGTTCGTAGATACAAGAAAACTGTTAAAATTCTTCAGAAACGTCACTTTTGAAGTGTTTTCTTGTACTTTTAAGCCACTCAGATACCCTACGGGCTCGGAAAGTGCAACGAAACCATCAAATTTTAGCTAGAAACTGTATTTTTGTCGATTTTTATTGAATTTGAACACTATTTCAATGTTTTTTGATGGTTCTGAGCCACCAAACACACTTAAAGCATGCAGAATCGACTCAGAATAGGAAAAGGAGACGTTTAGGTCAATTTTATGCATTCTGGCGTTCGTAGATACAAGAAAACTGTTAAAATTCTTCAGAAACGTCACTTTTGAAGTGTTTTCTTGTACTTTTAAGCCACTCAGATACCCTACGGGCTCGGAAAGTGCAACGAAACCATCAAATTTTAGCTAGAAACTGTATTTTTGTCGATTTTTATTGAATTTGAACTATATTTCAACGTTTTTTGATGGTTCTGAGCCACCAAACACACTTAAAGCATGCAGAATCGACTCAGAATAGGAAAAGGAGACGTTTAGGTCAAATTTATGCATTCTGGCGTTCGTAGATACAAGAAAACTGTTACAATTCTTCAGAAACGTCACTTTTGAAGTGTTTTCTTGTAATTTTAAGCCACTCAGATACCCTACGGGCTCGGAAAGTGCAACGAAACCATCAAATTTTAGCTAGAAACTGTATTTTTGTCGATTTTTATTGAATTTGAACTATATTTCAACGTTTTTTGATGGTTCTGAGCCACCAAACACACTTAAAGCATGCAGAATCGACTCAGAATAGGAAAAGGAGACGTTTAGGTCAATTTTATGCATTCTGGCGTTCGTAGATACAAGAAAACTGTTAAAATTCTTCAGAAACGTCACTTTTGAAGTGTTTTCTTGTACTTTTAAGCCACTCAGATACCCTACGGGCTCGGAAAGTGCAACGAAACCATCAAATTTTAGCTAGAAACTGTATTTTTGTCGATTTTTATTGAATTTGAACTATATTTCAATGTTTTTTGATGGTTCTGAGCCACCAAACACACTTAAAGCATGCAGAATCGACTCAGAATAGGAAAAGGAGACGTTTAGGTCAATTTAATGCATTCTGGCGTTCGTAGATACAAGAAAACTGTTAAAATTCTTCAGAAACGTCACTTTTGAAGTGTTTTCTTGTACTTTTAAGCCACTCAGATACCCTACGGGCTCGGAAAGTGCAACGAAACCATCAAATTTTAGCTAGAAACTGTATTTTTGTCGATTTTTATTGAATTTGAACTATATTTCAACGTTTTTTGATGGTTCTGAGCCACCAAACACACTTAAAGCATGCAGAATCGACTCAGAATAGGAAAAGGAGACGTTTAGGTCAATTTTATGCATTCTGGCGTTCGTAGATACAAGAAAACTGTTAAAATTCTTCAGAAACGTCACTTTTGAAGTGTTTTCTTGTACTTTTAAGCCACTCAGATACCCTACGGGCTCGGAAAGTGCAACGAAACCATCAAATTTTAGCTAGAAACTGTATTTTTGTCGATTTTTATTGAATTTGAACTATATTTCAACGTTTTTTGATGGTTCTGAGCCACCAAACACACTTAAAGCATGCAGAATCGACTCAGAATAGGAAAAGGAGACGTTTAGGTCAATTTTATGCATTCTGGCGTTCGTAGATACAAGAAAACTGTTAAAATTCTTCAGAAACGTCACTTTTGAAGTGTTTTCTTGTAATTTTAAGCCACTCAGATACCCTACGGGCTCGGAAAGTGCAACGAAACCATCAAATTTTAGCTAGAAACTGTATTTTTGTCGATTTTTATTGAATTTGAACTATATTTCAACGTTTTTTGATGGTTCTGAGCCACCAAACACACTTAAAGCATGCAGAATCGACTCAGAATAGGAAAAGGAGATGTTTAGGTCAATTTTATGCATTCTGGCGTTCGTAGATACAAGAAAACTGTTAAAATTCTTCAGAAACGTCACTTTGGAAGTGTTTTCTTGTACTTTTAAGCCACTCAGATACCCTACGGGCTCGGAAAGTGCAACGAAACCATCAAATTTTAGCTAGAAACTGTATTTTTGTCGATTTTTATTGAATTTGAACTATATTTCAACGTTTTTTGATGGTTCTGAGCCACCAAACACACTTAAAGCATGCAGAATCGACTCAGAATAGGAAAAGGAGACGTTTAGGTCAATTTTATGCATTCTGGCGTTCGTAGATACAAGAAAACTGTTAAAATTCTTCAGAAACGTCACTTTTGAAGTGTTTTCTTGTACTTTTAAGCCACTCAGATACCCTACGGGCTCGGAAAGTGCAACGAAACCATCAAATTTTAGCTAGAAACTGTATTTTTGTCGATTTTTATTGAATTTGAACAATATTTCAACGTTTTTTGATGGTTCTGAGCCACCAAACACACTTAAAGCATGCAGAATCGACTCAGAATAGGAAAAGGAGACGTTTAGGTCAATTTTATGCATTCTGGCGTTCGTAGATACAAGAAAACTGTTAAAATTCTTCAGAAACGTCACTTTTGAAGTGTTTTCTTGTACTTTTAAGCCACTCAGATACCCTACGGGCTCGGAAAGTGCAACGAAACCATCAAATTTTAGCTAGAAACTGTATTTTTGTCGATTTTTATTGAATTTGAACTATATTTCAACGTTTTTTGATGGTTCTGAGCCACCAAACACACTTAAAGCATGCAGAATCGACTCAGAATAGGAAAAGGAGACGTTTAGGTCAATTTTATGCATTCTGGCGTTCGTAGATACAAGAAAACTGTTAAAATTCTTCAGAAACGTCACTTTTGAAGTGTTTTCTTGTACTTTTAAGCCACTCAGATACCCTACGGGCTCGGAAAGTGCAACGAAACCATCAAATTTTAGCTAGAAACTGTATTTTTGTCGATTTTTATTGAATTTGAACTATATTTCAACGTTTTTTGATGGTTCTGAGCCACCAAACACACTTAAAGCATGCAGAATCGACTCAGAATAGGAAAAGGAGACGTTTAGGTCAATTTTATGCATTCTGGCGTTCGTAGATACAAGAAAACTGTTAAAATTCTTCAGAAACGTCACTTTTGAAGTGTTTTCTTGTACTTTTAAGCCACTCAGATACCCTACGGGCTCGGAAAGTGCAACGAAACCATCAAATTTTAGCTAGAAACTGTATTTTTGTCGATTTTTATTGAATTTGAACTATATTTCAACGTTTTTTGATGGTTCTGAGCCACCAAACACACTTAAAGCATGCAGAATCGACTCAGAATAGGAAAAGGAGACATTTAGGTCAATTTTATGCATTCTGGCGTTCGTAGATACAAGAAAACTGTTAAAATTCTCCAGAAACGTCACTTTTGAAGTGTTTTCTTGTACTTTTAAGCCACTCAGATACCCTACGGGCTCGGAAAGTGCAACGAAACCATCAAATTTTAGCTAGAAACTGTATTTTTGTCGATTTTTATTGAATTTGAACTATATTTCAACGTTTTTTGATGGTTCTGAGCCACCAAACACACTTAAAGCATGCAGAATCGACTCAGAATAGGAAAAGGAGACGTTTAGGTCAATTTTATGCATTCTGGCGTTCGTAGATACAAGAAAACTGTTAAAATTCTTCAGAAACGTCACTTTTGAAGTGTTTTCTTGTACTTTTAAGCCACTCAGATACCCTACGGGCTCGGAAAGTGCAACGAAACCATCAAATTTTAGCTAGAAACTGTATTTTTGTCGATTTTTATTGAATTTGAACTATATTTCAATGTTTTTTGATGGTTCTGAGCCACCAAACACACTTAAAGCATGCAGAATCGACTCAGAATAGGAAAAGGAGACGTTTAGGTCAATTTTGTGCATTCTGGCGTTCGTAGATACAAGAAAACTGTTAAAATTCTTCAGAAACGTCACTTTTGAAGTGTTTTCTTGTACTTTTAAGCCACTCAGATACCCTACGGGCTCGGAAAGTGCAACGAAACCATCAAATTTTAGCTAGAAACTGTATTTTTGTCGATTTTTATTGAATTTGAACTATATTTCAACGTTTTTTGATGGTTCTGAGCCACCAAACACACTTAAAGCATGCAGAATCGACTCAGAATAGGAAAAGGAGACGTTTAGGTCAATTTTATGCATTCTGGCGTTCGTAGATACAAGAAAACTGTTAAAATTCTTCAGAAACGTCACTTTTGAAGTGTTTTCTTGTACTTTTAAGCCACTCAGATACCCTACGGGCTCGGAAAGTGCAACGAAACCATCAAATTTTAGCTAGAAACTGTATTTTTGTCGATTTTTATTGAATTTGAACACTATTTCAATGTTTTTTGATGGTTCTGAGCCACCAAACACACTTAAAGCATGCAGAATCGACTCAGAATAGGAAAAGGAGACGTTTAGGTCAATTTTATGCATTCTGGCGTTCGTAGATACAAGAAAACTGTTAAAATTCTTCAGAAACGTCACTTTTGAAGTGTTTTCTTGTACTTTTAAGCCACTCAGATACCCTACGGGCTCGGAAAGTGCAACGAAACCATCAAATTTTAGCTAGAAACTGTATTTTTGTCGATTTTTATTGAATTTGAACTATATTTCAACGTTTTTTGATGGTTCTGAGCCACCAAACACACTTAAAGCATGCAGAATCGACTCAGAATAGGAAAAGGAGACGTTTAGGTCAAATTTATGCATTCTGGCGTTCGTAGATACAAGAAAACTGTTACAATTCTTCAGAAACGTCACTTTTGAAGTGTTTTCTTGTAATTTTAAGCCACTCAGATACCCTACGGGCTCGGAAAGTGCAACGAAACCATCAAATTTTAGCTAGAAACTGTATTTTTGTCGATTTTTATTGAATTTGAACTATATTTCAACGTTTTTTGATGGTTCTGAGCCACCAAACACACTTAAAGCATGCAGAATCGACTCAGAATAGGAAAAGGAGACGTTTAGGTCAATTTTATGCATTCTGGCGTTCGTAGATACAAGAAAACTGTTAAAATTCTTCAGAAACGTCACTTTTGAAGTGTTTTCTTGTACTTTTAAGCCACTCAGATACCCTACGGGCTCGGAAAGTGCAACGAAACCATCAAATTTTAGCTAGAAACTGTATTTTTGTCGATTTTTATTGAATTTGAACTATATTTCAATGTTTTTTGATGGTTCTGAGCCACCAAACACACTTAAAGCATGCAGAATCGACTCAGAATAGGAAAAGGAGACGTTTAGGTCAATTTAATGCATTCTGGCGTTCGTAGATACAAGAAAACTGTTAAAATTCTTCAGAAACGTCACTTTTGAAGTGTTTTCTTGTACTTTTAAGCCAATCAGATACCCTACGGGCTCGGAAAGTGCAACGAAACCATCAAATTTTAGCTAGAAACTGTATTTTTGTCGATTTTTATTGAATTTGAACTATATTTCAACGTTTTTTGATGGTTCTGAGCCACCAAACACACTTAAAGCATGCAGAATCGACTCAGAATAGGAAAAGGAGACGTTTAGGTCAATTTTATGCATTCTGGCGTTCGTAGATACAAGAAAACTGTTAAAATTCTTCAGAAACGTCACTTTTGAAGTGTTTTCTTGTACTTTTAAGCCAATCAGATACCCTACGGGCTCGGAAAGTGCAACGAAACCATCAAATTTTAGCTAGAAACTGTATTTTTGTCGATTTTTATTGAATTTGAACTATATTTCAACGTTTTTTGATGGTTCTGAGCCACCAAACACACTTAAAGCATGCAGAATCGACTCAGAATAGGAAAAGGAGACGTTTAGGTCAATTTTATGCATTCTGGCGTTCGTAGATATAAGAAAACTGTTAAAATTCTTCAGAAACGTCACTTTTGAAGTGTTTTCTTGTACTTTTAAGCCAATCAGATACCCTACGGGCTCGGAAAGTGCAACGAAACCATCAAATTTTAGCTAGAAACTGTATTTTTGTCGATTTTTATTGAATTTGAACTATATTTCAACGTTTTTTGATGGTTCTGAGCCACCAAACACACTTAAAGCATGCAGAATCGACTCAGAATAGGAAAAGGAGACGTTTAGGTCAATTTTATGCATTCTGGCGTTCGTAGATACAAGAAAACTGTTAAAATTCTTCAGAAACGTCACTTTTGAAGTGTTTTCTTGTACTTTTAAGCCAATCAGATACCCTACGGGCTCGGAAAGTGCAACGAAACCATCAAATTTTAGCTAGAAACTGTATTTTTGTCGATTTTTATTGAATTTGAACTATATTTCAACGTTTTTTGATGGTTCTGAGCCACCAAACACACTTAAAGCATGCAGAATCGACTCAGAATAGGAAAAGGAGACGTTTAGGTCAATTTTATGCATTCTGGCGTTCGTAGATACAAGAAAACTGTTAAAATTCTTCAGAAACGTCACTTTTGAAGTGTTTTCTTGTACTTTTAAGCCAATCAGATACCCTACGGGCTCGGAAAGTGCAACGAAACCATCAAATTTTAGCTAGAAACTGTATTTTTGTCGATTTTTATTGAATTTGAACTATATTTCAACGTTTTTTGATGGTCTGAGCCACCAAACACACTTAAAGCATGCAGAATCGACTCAGAATAGGAAAAGGAGACGTTTAGGTCAATTTTATGCATTCTGGCGTTCGTAGATACAAGAAAACTGTTAAAATTCTTCAGAAACGTCACTTTTGAAGTGTTTTCTTGTACTTTTAAGCCAATCAGATACCCTACGGGCTCGGAAAGTGCAACGAAACCATCAAATTTTAGCTAGAAACTGTATTTTTGTCGATTTTTATTGAATTTGAACTATATTTCAACGTTTTTTGATGGTTCTGAGCCACCAAACACACTTAAAGCATGCAGAATCGACTCAGAATAGGAAAAGGAGACGTTTAGGTCAATTTTATGCATTCTGGCGTTCGTAGATACAAGAAAACTGTTAAAATTCTTCAGAAACGTCACTTTTGAAGTGTTTTCTTGTACTTTTAAGCCAATCAGATACCCTACGGGCTAGGAAAGTGCAACGAAACCATCAAATTTTAGCTAGAAACTGTATTTTTGTCGATTTTTATTGAATTTGAACTATATTTCAACGTTTTTTGATGGTTCTGAGCCACCAAACACACTTAAAGCATGCAGAATCGACTCAGAATAGGAAAAGGAGACGTTTAGGTCAATTTTATGCATTCTGGCGTTCGTAGATACAAGAAAACTGTTAAAATTCTTCAGAAACGTCACTTTTGAAGTGTTTTCTTGTACTTTTAAGCCAATCAGATACCCTACGGGCTCGGAAAATGCAACGAAACCATCAAATTTTAGCTAGAAACTGTATTTTTGTCGATTTTTATTGAATTTGAACTATATTTCAACGTTTTTTGATGGTTCTGAGCCACCAAACACACTTAAAGCATGCAGAATCGACTCAGAATAGGAAAAGGAGACGTTTAGGTCAATTTTATGCATTCTGGCGTTCGTAGATACAAGAAAACTGTTAAAATTCTTCAGAAACGTCACTTTTGAAGTATTTTCTTGTACTTTTAAGCCAATCAGATACCCTACGGGCTCGGAAAGTGCAACGAAACCATCAAATTTTAGCTAGAAACTGAATTTTTGTCGATTTTTATTGAATTTGAACTATATTTCAACGTTTTTTGATGGTTCTGAGCCACCAAACACACTTAAAGCATGCAGAATCGACTCAGAATAGGAAAAGGAGACGTTTAGGTCAATTTTATGCATTCTGGCGTTCGTAGATACAAGAAAACTGTTAAAATTCTTCAGAAACGTCACTTTTGAAGTGTTTTCTTGTACTTTTAAGCCAATCAGATACCCTACGGGCTCGGAAAGTGCAACGAAACCATCAAATTTTAGCTAGAAACTGTATTTTTGTCGATTTTTATTGAATTTGAAGTATATTTCAACGTTTTTTGATGGTTCTGAGCCACCAAACACACTTAAAGCATGCAGAATCGACTCAGAATAGGAAAAGGAGACGTTTAGGTCAATTTTATGCATTCTGGCGTTCGTAGATACAAGAAAACTGTTAAAATTCTTCAGAAACGTCACTTGTGAAGTGTTTTCTTGTACTTTTAAGCCAATCAGATACCCGACGGGCTCGGAAAGTGCAACGAAACCATCAAATTTTAGCTAGAAACTGTATTTTTGTCGATTTTTATTGAATTTGAACTATATTTCAACGTTTTTTGATGGTTCTGAGCCACCAAACACACTTAAAGCATGCAGAATCGACTCAGAATAGGAAAAGGAGACGTTTAGGTCAATTTTATGCATTCTGGCGTTCGTAGATACAAGAAAACTGTTAAAATTCTTCAGAAACGTCACTTTTGAAGTGTTTTCTTGTACTTTTAAGCCAATCAGATACCCTACGGGCTCGGAAAGTGCAACGAAACCATCAAATTTTAGCTAGAAACTGTATTTTTGTCGATTTTTATTGAATTTGAACTATATTTCAACGTTATTTGATGGTTCTGAGCCACCAAACACACCTAAAGCATGCAGAATCGACTCAGAATAGGAAAAGGAGACGTTTAGGTCAATTTTATGCATTCTGGCGTTCGTAGATACAAGAAAACTGTTAAAATTCTTCAGAAACGTCACTTTTGAAGTGTTTTCTTGTACTTTTAAGCCAATCAGATACCCTACGGGCTCGGAAAGTGCAACGAAACCATCAAATTTTAGCTAGAAACTGTATTTTTGTCGATTTTTATTGAATTTGAACTATATTTCAACGTTTTTTGATGGTTCTGAGCCACCAAACACACTTAAAGCATGCAGAATCGACTCAGAATAGGAAAAGGAGACGTTTAGGTCAACTTTTGTGCATTCTGGCGTTCGTAGATACAAGAAAACTGTTAAAATTCTTCAGAAACGTCACTTTTGAAGTGTTTTCTTGTACTTTTAAGCCAATCAGATACCCTACGGGCTCGGAAAGTGCAACGAAACCATCAAATTTTAGCTAGAAACTGTATTTTTGTCGATTTTTATTGAATTTGAACTATATTTCAACGTTTTTTTGATGGTTCTGAGCCACCAAACACACTTAAAGCATGCAGAATCGACTCAGAATAGGAAAAGGAGACGTTTAGGTCAATTTTATGCATTCTGGCGTTCGTAGATACAAGAAAACTGTTAAAATTCTTCAGAAACGTCACTTTTGAAGTGTTTTCTTGTACTTTTAAGCCAATCAGATACCCTACGGGCTCGGAAACTGCAACGAAACCATCAAATTTTAGATAGAAACTGTATTTTTGTCGATTTTTATTGAATTTGAACTATATTTCAAAGTTTTTTGATGGTTCTGAGCCACCAAACACACTTAAAGCATGCAGAATCGACTCAGAATAGGAAAAGGAGACGTTTAGGTCAATTTTATGCATTCTGGCGTTCGTAGATACAAGAAAACTGTTAAAATTCTTCAGAAACGTCACTTTTGAAGTGTTTTCTTGTACTTTTAAGCCAATCAGATACCCTACGGGCTCGGAAAGTGCAACGAAACCATCAAATTTTAGCTAGAAACTGTATTTTTGTCGATTTTTATTGAATTTGAACTATATTTCAACGTTTTTTGATGGTTCTGAGCCACCAAACACACTTAAAGCATGCAGAATCGACTCAGAATAGGAAAAGGAGACGTTTAGGTCAATTTTATGCATTCTGGCGTTCGTAGATACAAGAAAACTGTTAAAATTCTTCAGAAACGTCACTTTTGAAGTGTTTTCTTGTACTTTTAAGCCAATCAGATACCCTACGGGCTCGGAAAGTGCAACGAAACCATCAAATTTTAGCTAGAAACTGTATTTTTGTCGATTTTTATTGAATTTGAACTATATTTCAACGTTTTTTGATGGTTCTGAGCCACCAAACACACTTAAAGCATGCAGAATCGACTCAGAATAGAAAAAGGAGACGTTTAGGTCAATTTTATGCATTCTGGCGTTCGTAGATACAAGAAAACTGTTAAAATTCTTCAGAAACGTCACTTTTGAAGTGTTTTCTTGTACTTTTAAGCCAATCAGACACCCTACGGGCTCGGAAAGTGCAACGAAACCATCAAATTTTAGCTAGAAACTGTATTTTTGTCGATTTTTATTGAATTTGAACTATATTTCAACGTTTTTTGATGGTTCTGAGCCACCAAACACACTTAAAGCATGCAGAATCGACTCAGAATAGGAAAAGGAGACGTTTAGGTCAATTTTATGCATTCTGGCGTTCGTAGATACAAGAAAACTGTTAAAATTCTTCAGAAACGTCACTTTTGAAGTGTTTTCTTGTACTTTTAAGCCAATCAGATACCCTACGGGCTCGGAAAGTGCAACGAAACCATCAAATTTTAGCTAGAAACTGTATTTTTGTCGATTTTTATTGAATTTGAACTATATTTCAACGTTTTTTGATGGTTCTGAGCCACCAAACACACTTAAAGCATGCAGAATCGACTCAGAATAGGAAAAGGAGACGTTTAGGTCAATTTTATGCATTCTGGCGTTCGTAGATACAAGAAAACTGTTAAAATTCTTCAGAAACGTCACTTTTGAAGTGTTTTCTTGTACTTTTAAGCCAATCAGATACCCTACGGGCTCGGAAAGTGCAACGAAACCATCAAATTTTAGCTAGAAACTGTATTTTTGTCGATTTTTATTGAATTTGAACTATATTTCAACGTTTTTTGATGGTTCTGAGCCACCAAACACACTTAAAGCATGCAGAATCGACTCAGAATAGGGAAAGGAGACGTTTAGGTCAATTTTATGCATTCTGGCGTTCGTAGATACAAGAAAACTGTTAAAATTCTTCAGAAACGTCACTTTTGAAGTGTTTTCTTGTACTTTTAAGCCAATCAGATACCCTACGGGCTCGGAAAGTGCAACGAAACCATCAAATTTTAGCTAGAAACTGTATTTTTGTCGATTTTTATTGAATTTGAACTATATTTCAACGTTTTTTGATGATTCTGAGCCACCAAACACACTTAAAGCATGCAGAATCGACTCAGAATAGGAAAAGGAGACGTTTAGGTCAATTTTATGCATTCTGGCGTTCGTAGATACAAGAAAACTGTTAAAATTCTTCAGAAACGTCACTTTTGAAGTGTTTTCTTGTACTTTTAAGCCAATCAGATATCCTACGGGCTCGGAAAGTGCAACGAAACCATCAAATTTTATCTAGAAACTGTATTTTTGTCGATTTTTATTGAATTTGAACTATATTTCAACGTTTTTTGATGGTTCTGAGCCACCAAACACACTTAAAGCATGCAGAATCGACTCAGAATAGGAAAAGGAGACGTTTAGGTCAATTTTATGCATTCTGGCGTTCGTAGATACAAGAAAACTGTTAAAATTCTTCAGAAACGTCACTTTTGAAGTGTTTTCTTGTACTTTTAAGCCAATCAGATACCCTACGGGCTCGGAAAGTGCAACGAAACCATCAAATTTTAGCTAGAAACTGTATTTTTGTCGATTTTTATTGAATTTGAACTATATTTCAACGTTTTTTGATGGTTCCGAGCCACCAAACACACTTAAAGCATGCAGAATCGACTCAGAATAGGAAAAGGAGACGTTTAGGTCAATTTTATGCATTCTGGCGTTCGTAGATACAAGAAAACTGTTAAAATTCTTCAGAAACGTCACTTTTGAAGTGTTTTCTTGTACTTTTAAGCCAATCAGATACCCAACGGGCTCGGAAAGTGCAACGAAACCATCAAATTTTAGCTAGAAACTGTATTTTTGTCGATTTTTATTGAATTTGAACTATATTTCAACGTTTTTTGATGGTTCTGAGCCACCAAACACACTTAAAGCATGCAGAATCGACTCAGAATAGGAAAAGGAGACGTTTAGGTCAATTTTATGCATTCTGGCGTTCGTAAATACAAGAAAACTGTTAAAATTCTTCAGAAACGTCACTTTTGAAGTGTTTTCTTGTACTTTTAAGCCAATCAGATACCCTACGGGCTCGGAAAGTGCAACGAAACCATCAAATTTTAGCTAGAAACTGTATTTTTGTCGATTTTTATTGAATTTGAACTATATTTCAACGTTTTTTGATGGTTCTGAGCCACCAAACACACTTAAAGCATGCAGAATCGACTCAGAATAGGAAAAGGAGACGTTTAGGTCAATTTTATGCATTCTGGCGTTCGTAGATACAAGAAAACTGTTAAAATTCTTCAGAAACGTCACTTTTGAAGTGTTTTCTTGTACTTTTAAGCCAATCAGATACCCTACGGGCTCGGAAAGTGCAACGAAACCATCAAATTTTAGCTAGAAACTGTATTTTTGTCGATTTTTATTGAATTTGAACTAAATTTCAACGTTTTTTGATGGTTCTGAGCCACCAAACACACTTAAAGCATGCAGAATCGACTCAGAATAGGAAAAGGAGACGTTTAGGTCAATTTTATGCATTCTGGCGTTCGTAGATACAAGAAAACTGTTAAAATTCTTCAGAAACGTCACTTTTGAAGTGTTTTCTTTTACTTTTAAGCCAATCAGATACCCTACGGGCTCGGAAAGTGCAACGAAACCATCAAATTTTAGCTAGAAACTGTATTTTTGTCGATTTTTATTGAATTTGAACTATATTTCAACGTTTTTTGATGGTTCTGAGCCACCAAACACACTTAAAGCATGCAGAATCGACTCAGAATAGGAAAAGGAGACGTTTAGGTCAATTTTATGCATTCTGGCGTTCGTAGATACAAGAAAACTGTTAAAATTCTTCAGAAACGTCACTTTTGAAGTGTTTTCTTGTACTTTTAAGCCAATCAGATACCCTACGGGCTCGGAAAGTGCAACGAAACCATCAAATTTTAGCTAGAAACTGTATTTTTGTCGATTTTTATTGAATTTGAACTATTTTTCAACGTTTTTTGATGGTTCTGAGCCACCAAACACACTTAAAGCATGCAGAATCGACTCAGAATACTAAAAGGAGACGTTTAGGTCAATTTTATGCATTCTGGCGTTCGTAGATACAAGAAAACTGTCAAAATTCTTCAGAAACGTCACTTTTGAAGTGTTTTCTTGTACTTTTAAGCCAATCAGATACCCTGCGGGCTCGGAAAGTGCAACGAAACCATCAAATTTTAGCTAGAAACTGTATTTTTGTCGATTTTTATTGAATTTGAACTATATTTCAACGTTTTTTGATGGTTCTGAGCCACCAAACACACTTAAAGCATGCAGAATCGACTCAGAATAGGAAAAGGAGACGTTTAGGTCAATTTTATGCATTCTGGCGTTCGTAGATACAAGAAAACTGTTAAAATTCTTCAGAAACGTCACTTTTGAAGTGTTTTCTTGTACTTTTAAGCCAATCAGATACCCTACGGGCTCGGAAAGTGCAACGAAACCATCAAATTTTAGCTAGAAACTGTATTTTTGTCGATTTTTATTGAATTTGAACTATATTTCAACGTTTTTTGATGGTTCTGAGCCACCAAACACACTTAAAGCATGCAGAATCGACTCAGAATAGGAAAAGGAGACGTTTAGGTCAATTTTATGCATTCTGGCGTTCGTAGATACAAGAAAACTGTTAAAATTCTTCAGAAATGTCACTTTTGAAGTGTTTTCTTGTACTTTTAAGCCAATCAGATACCCTACGGGCTCGGAAAGTGCAACGAAACCATCAAATTTTAGCTAGAAACTGTATTTTTGTCGATTTATATTGAATTTGAACTATATTTCAACGTTTTTTGATGGTTCTGAGCCACCAAACACACTTAAAGCATGCAGAATCGACTCAGAATAGGAAAAGGAGACGTTTAGGTCAATTTTATGCATTCTGGCGTTCGTAGATACAAGAAAACTGTTAAAATTCTTCAGAAACGTCACTTTTGAAGTGTTTTCTTGTACTTTTAAGCCAATCAGATACCCTACGGGCTCGGAAAGTGCAACGAAACCATCAAATTTTAGCTAGAAACTGTATTTTTGTCGATTTTTATTGAATTTGAACTATATTTCAACGTTTTTTGATGGTTCTGAGCCACCAAACACACTTAAAGCATGCAGAATCGACTCAGAATAGGAAAAGGAGAAGTTTAGGTCAATTTTATGCATTCTGGCGTTCGTAGATACAAGAAAACTGTTAAAATTCTTCAGAAACGTCACTTTTGAAGTGTTTTCTTGTACTTTTAAGCCAATCAGATACCCTACGGGCTCGGAAAGTGCAACGAAACCATCAAATTTTAGCTAGAAACTGTATTTTTGTCGATTTTTATTGAATTTGAACTATATTTCAACGTTTTTTGATGATTCTGAGCCACCAAACACACTTAAAGCATGCAGAATAGACTCAGAATAGGAAAAGGAGACGTTTAGGTCAATTTTATGCATTCTGGCGTTCGTAGATGCAAGAAAACTGTTAAAATTCTTCAGAAACGTCACTTTTGAAGTGTTTTCTTGTACTTTTAAGCCAATCAGATACCCTACGGGCTCGGAAAGTGCAACGAAACCATCAAATTTTACCTAGAAACTGAATTTTTTTCGATTTTTATTGAATTTGAACTATATTTCAACGTTTTTTGATGGTTCTGAGCCACCAAACACACTTAAAGCATGCAGAATCGACTCAGAATAGGAAAAGGAGACGTTTAGGTCAATTTTATGCATTCTGGCGTTCGTAGATACAAGAAAACTGTTAAAATTCTTCAGAAACGTCACTTTTGAAGTGTTTTCTTGTACTTTTAAGCCAATCAGATACCCGACGGGCTCGGAAAGTGCAACGAAACCATCAAATTTTAGCTAGAAACTGTATTTTTGTCGATTTTTATTGACTTTGAACTATATTTCAACGTTTTTTGATGGTTCTGAGCCACCAAACACACTTAAAGCATGCAGAATCGACTCAGAATAGGAAAAGGAGACGTTTAGGTCAATTTTATGCATTCTGGCGTTCGTAGATACAAGAAAACTGTTAAAATTCTTCAGAAACGTCACTTTTGAAGTGTTTTCTTGTACTTTTAAGCCAATCAGATACCCTACGGGCTCGGAAAGTGCAACGAAACCATCAAATTTTAGCTAGAAACTGTATTTTTGTCGATTTTTATTGAATTTAAACTATATTTCAACGTTTTTTGATGGTTCTGAGCCACCAAACACACTTAAAGCATGCAGAATCGACTCAGAATAAGAAAAGGAGACGTTTAGGTCAATTTTATGCATTCTGGCGTTCGTAGATACAAGAAAACTGTTAAAATTCTTCAGAAACGTCACTTTTGAAGTGTTTTCTTGTACTTTTAAGCCAATCAGATACCCTACGGGCTCGGAAAGTGCAACGAAACCATCAAATTTTAGCTAGAAACTGTATTTTTGTCGATTTTTATTGAATTTGAACTATATTTCAACGTTTTTTGATGGTTCTGAGCCACCAAACACACTTAAAGCATGCATTATCGACTCAGAATAGGAAAAGGAGACGTTTAGGTCAATTTTATGCATTCTGGCGTTCGTAGATACAAGAAAACTGTTAAAATTCTTCAGAAACGTCACTTTTGAAGTGTTTTCTTGTACTTTTAAGCCAATCAGATACCCTACGGGCTCGGAAAGTGCAACGAAACCATCAAATTTTAGCTAGAAACTGTATTTTTGTCAATTTTTATTGAATTTGAACTATATTTCAACGTTTTTTGATGGTTCTGAGCCACCAAACACACTTAAAGCATGCAGAATCGACTCAGAATAGGAAAAGGAGACGTTTAGGTCAATTTTGTGCATTCTGGCGTTCGTAGATACAAGAAAACTGTTAAAATTCTTCAGAAACGTCACTTTTGAAGTGTTTTCTTGTACTTTTAAGCCAATCAGATACCCTACGGGCTCGGAAAGTGCAACGAAACCATCAAATTTTAGCTAGAAACTGTATTTTTGTCGATTTTTATTGAATTTGAACTATATTTCAACGTTTTTTGATGGTTCTGAGCCACCAAACACACTTAAAGCATGCAGAATCGACTCAGAATAGGAAAAGGAGACGTTTAGGTCAATTTTATGCATTCTGGCGTTCGTAGATACAAGAAAACTGCTAAAATTCTTCAGAAACGTCACTTTTGAAGTGTTTTCTTGTACTTTTAAGCCAATCAGACACCCAACGGGCTCGGAAAGTGCAACGAAACCATCAAATTTTAGGTAGAAACTGTATTTTTGTCGATTTTTATTGAATTTGAACTATATTTCAACGTTTTTTGATGGTTCTGAGCCACCAAACACACTTAAAGCATGCAGAATCGACTCAGAATAGGAAAAGGAGACGTTTAGGTCAATTTTATGCATTCTGGCGTTCGTAGATACAAGAAAACTGTTAAAATTCTTCAGAAACGTCACTTTTGAAGTGTTTTCTTGTACTTTTAAGCCAATCAGATACCCTACGGGCTCGGAAAGTGCAACGAAACCATCAAATTTTAGCTAGAAACTGTATTTTTGTCGATTTTTATTGAATTTGAACTATATTTCAACGTTTTTTGATGGTTCTGAGCCACCAAACACACTTAAAGCATGCAGAATCGACTCAGAATAGGAAAAGGAGACGTTTAGGTCAATTTTATGCATTCTGGCGTTCGTAGATACAAGAAAACTGTTAAAATTCTTCAGAAACGTCACTTTTGAAGTGTTTTCTTGTACTTTTAAGCCAATCAGATACCCTACGGGCTCGGAAAGTGCAACGAAACCATCAAATTTTAGCTAGAAACTGTATTTTTGTCGATTTTTATTGAATTTGAACTATATTTCAACGTTTTTTGATGGTTCTGAGCCACCAGACACACTTAAAGCATGCAGAATCGACTCAGAATAGGAAAAGGAGACGTTTAGGTCAATTTTATGCATTCTGGCGTTCGTAGATACAAGAAAACTGTTAAAATTCTTCAGAAACGTCACTTTTGAAGTGTTTTCTTGTACTTTTAAGCCAATCAGATACCCTACGGGCTCGGAAATTGCAACGAAACCATCAAATTTTAGCTAGAAACTGTATTTTTGTCGATTTTTATTGAATTTGAACTATATTTCAACGTTTTTTGATGGTTCTGAGCCACCAAACACACTTAAAGCATGCAGAATCGACTCAGAATAGAAAAAGGAGACGTTTAGGTCAATTTTATGCAATCTGGCGTTCGTAGATACAAGAAAACTGTTAAAATTCTTCAGAAACGTCACTTTTGAAGTGTTTTCTTGTACTTTTAAGCCAATCAGATACCCTACGGGGGCTCGGAAAGTGCAACGAAACCATCAAATTTTAGCTAGAAACTGTATTTTTGTCGATTTTTATTGAATTTGAACTATATTTCAACGTTTTTTGATGGTTCTGAGCCACCAAAAACACTTAAAGCATGCAGAATCGACTCAGAATAGGAAAAGGAGACGTTTAGGTCAATTTTATGCATTCTGGCGTTCGTAGATACAAGAAAACTGTTAAAATTCTTCAGAAACTTCACTTTTGAAGTGTTTTCTTGTACTTTTAAGCCAATCAGATACCCTACGGGCTCGGAAAGTGCAACGAAACCATCAAATTTTAGCTAGAAACTGTATTTTTGTCGATTTTTATTGAATTTGAACTATATTTCAACGTTTTTTGATGGTTCTGAGCCACCAAACACACTTAAAGCATGCAGAATCGACTCAGAATAGGAAAAGGAGACGTTTAGGTCAATTTTGTGCATTCTGGCGTTCGTAGATACAAGAAAACTGTTAAAATTCTTCAGAAACGTCACTTTTGAAGTGTTTTCTTGTACTTTTAAGCCAATCAGATACCCTACGGGCTCGGAAAGTGCAACGAAACCATCAAATTTTAGCTAGAAACTGTATTTTTGTTGATTTTTATTGAATTTGAACTATATTTCAACGTTTTTTGATGGTTCTGAGCCACCAAACACACTTAAAGCATGCAGAATCGACTCAGAATAGGAAAAGGAGACGTTTAGGTCAATTTTATGCATTCTGGCGTTCGTAGATACAAGAAAACTGCTAAAATTCTTCAGAAACGTCACTTTTGAAGTGTTTTCTTGTACTTTTAAGCCAATCAGACACCCAACGGGCTCGGAAAGTGCAACGAAACCATCAAATTTTAGGTAGAAACTGTATTTTTGTCGATTTTTATTGAATTTGAACTATATTTCAACGTTTTTTGATGGTTCTGAGCCACCAAACACACTTAAAGCATGCAGAATCGACTCAGAATAGGAAAAGGAGACGTTTAGGTCAATTTTATGCATTCTGGCGTTCGTAGATACAAGAAAACTGTTAAAATTCTTCAGAAACGTCACTTTTGAAGTGTTTTCTTGTACTTTTAAGCCAATCAGATACCCTACGGGCTCGGAAAGTGCAACGAAACCATCAAATTTTAGCTAGAAACTGTATTTTTGTCGATTTTTATTGAATTTGAACTATATTTCAACGTTTTTTGATGGTTCTGAGCCACCAAACACACTTAAAGCATGCAGAATCGACTCAGAATAGGAAAAGGAGACGTTTAGGTCAATTTTATGCATTCTGGCGTTCGTAGATACAAGAAAACTGTTAAAATTCTTCAGAAACGTCACTTTTGAAGTGTTTTCTTGTACTTTTAAGCCAATCAGATACCCTACGGCTCGGAAAGTGCAACGAAACCAACAAATTTTAGCTAGAAACTGTATTTTTGTCGATTTTTATTGAATTTGAACTATATTTCAACGTTTTTTGATGGTTCTGAGCCACCAAACACACTTAAAGCATGCAGAATCGACTCAGAATAGGAAAAGGAGACGTTTAGGTCAATTTTATGCATTCTGGCGTTCGTAGATACAAGAAAACTGTTAAAATTCTTCAGAAACGTCACTTTTGAAGTGTTTTCTTGTACTTTTAAGCCAATCAGATACCCTACGGGCTCGGAAAGTGCAACGAAACCATCAAATTTTAGCTAGAAACTGTATTTTTGTCGATTTTTATTGAATTTGAACTATATTTCAACGTTTTTTGATGGTTCTGAGCCACCAAACACACTTAAAGCATGCAGAATCGACTCAGAATAGGAAAAGGAGACGTTTAGGTCAATTTTATGCATTCTGGCGTTCGTAGATACAAGAAAACTGTTAAAATTCTTCAGAAACGTCACTTTTGAAGTGTTTTCTTGTACTTTTAAGCCAATCAGATACCCTACGGGCTCGGAAAGTGCAACGAAACCATCAAATTTTAGCTAGAAACTGTATTTTTGTCGATTTTTATTGAATTTGAACTATATTTCAACGTTTTTTGATGGTTCTGAGCCACCAAACACACTTAAAGCATGCAGAATCGACTCAGAATAGGAAAAGGAGACGTTTAGGTCAATTTTATGCATTCTGGCGTTCGTAGATACAAGAAAACTGTTAAAATTCTTCAGAAACGTCACTTTTGAAGTGTTTTCTTGTACTTTTAAGACAATCAGATACCCAACGGGCTCGGAAAGTGCAACGAAACCATCAAATTTTAGCTAGAAACTGTATTTTTGTCGATTTTTATTGAATTTGAACTATATTTCAACGTTTTTTGATGGTTCTGAGCCACCAAACACACTTAAAGCATGCAGAATCGACTCAGAATAGGAAAAGAAGACGTTTAGGTCAATTTTATGCATTCTGGCGTTCGTAGATACAAGAAAACTGTTAAAATTCTTCAGAAACGTCACTTTTGAAGTGTTTTCTTGTACTTTTAAGCCAATCAGATACCCTACGGGCTCGGAAAGTGCAACGAAACCATCAAATTTTAGCTAGAAACTGTATTTTTGTCGATTTTTATTGAATTTGAACTATATTTCAACGTTTTTTGATGGTTCTGAGCCACCAAACACACTTAAAGCATGCAGAATCGACTCAGAATAGGAAAAGGAGACGTTTAGGTCAATTTTATGCATTCTGGCGTTCGTAGATACAAGAAAACTGTTAAAATTCTTCAGAAACGTCACTTTTGAAGTGTTTTCTTGTACTTTTAAGCCAATCAGATACCCTACGGGCTCGGAAAGTGCAACGAAACCATCAAATTTTAGCTAGAAACTGTATTTTTGTCGATTTTTATTGAATTTGAACTATATTTCAACGTTTTTTGATGGTTCTGAGCCACCAAACACACTTAAAGCATGCAGAATCGACTCAGAATAGGAAAAGGAGACGTTTAGGTCAATTTTATGCATTCTGGCGTTCGTAGATACAAGAAAACTGTTAAA
The DNA here is from genome assembly GCF_036711695.1 of Zophobas morio. Classification (NCBI taxonomy): domain Eukaryota; kingdom Metazoa; phylum Arthropoda; class Insecta; order Coleoptera; family Tenebrionidae; genus Zophobas; species Zophobas morio. The sequence goes on along the minus strand of NW_026973161.1, from coordinate 32,405 downwards.
ATTCTTCAGAAACGTCACTTTTGAAGTGTTTTCTTGTACTTTTAAGCCAATCAGATACCCTACGGGCTCGGAAAGTGCAACGAAACCATCAAATTTTAGCTAGAAACTGTATTTTTGTCGATTTTTATTGAATTTGAACTATATTTCAACGTTTTTTGATGGTTCTGAGCCACCAAACACACTTAAAGCATGCAGAATCGACTCAGAATAGGAAAAGGAGACGTTTAGGTCAATTTTATGCATTCTGGTGTTCGTAGATACAAGAAAACTGTTAAAATTCTTCAGAAACGTCACTTTTGAAGTGTTTTCTTGTACTTTTAAGCCAATCAGATACCCTACGGGCTCGGAAAGTGCAACGAAACCATCAAATTTTAGCTAGAAACTGTATTTTTGTCGATTTTTATTGAATTTGAACTATATTTCAACGTTTTTTGATGGTTCTGAGCCACCAAACACACTTAAAGCATGCAGAATCGACTCAGAATAGGAAAAGGAGACGTTTAGGTCAATTTTATGCATTCTGGCGTTCGTAGATACAAGAAAACTGTTAAAATTCTTCAGAAACGTCACTTTTGAAGTGCTTTCTTGTACTTTTAAGCCAATCAGATACCCTACGGGCTCGGAAAGTGCAACGAAACCATCAAATTTTAGCTAGAAACTGTATTTTTGTCGATTTTTATTGAATTTGAACTATATTTCAACGTTTTTTGATGGTTCTGAGCCACCAAACACACTTAAAGCATGCAGAATCGACTCAGAATAGGAAAAGGAGACGTTTAGGTCAATTTTATGCATTCAGGCGTTCGTAGATACAAGAAAACTGTTAAAATTCTTCAGAAACGTCACTTTTGAAGTGTTTTCTTGTACTTTTAAGCCAATCAGATACCCGACGCGCTCGGAAAGTGCAACGAAACCATCAAATTTTAGCTAGAAACTGTATTTTTGTCGATTTTTATTGAATTTGAACTATATTTCAACGTTTTTTGATGGTTCTGAGCCACCAAACACACTTAAAGCATGCAGAATCGACTCAGAATAGGAAAAGGAGACGTTTAGGTCAATTTTATGCATTCTGGCGTTCGTAGATACAAGAAAACTGTTAAAATTCTTCAGAAACGTCACTTTTGAAGTGTTTTCTTGTACTTTTAAGCCAATCAGATACCCTACGGGCTCGGAAAGTGCAACGAAACCATCAAATTTTAGCTAGAAACTGTATTTTGTCGATTTTTATTGAATTTGAACTATATTTCAACGTTTTTTGATGGTTCTGAGCCACCAAACACACTTAAAGCATGCAGAATCGACTCAGAATAGGAAAAGGAGACGTTTAGGTCAATTTTATGCATTCTGGCGTTCGTAGATACAAGAAAACTGTTAAAATTCTTCAGAAACGTCACTTTTGAAGTGCTTTCTTGTACTTTTAAGCCAATCAGATACCCTACGGGCTCGGAAAGTGCAACGAAACCATCAAATTTTAGCTAGAAACTGTATTTTTGTCGATTTTTATTGAATTTGAACTATATTTCAACGTTTTTTGATGGTTCTGAGCCACCAAACACACTTAAAGCATGCAGAATCGACTCAGAATAGGAAAAGGAGACGTTTAGGTCAATTTTATGCATTCAGGCGTTCGTAGATACAAGAAAACTGTTAAAATTCTTCAGAAACGTCACTTTTGAAGTGTTTTCTTGTACTTTTAAGCCAATCAGATACCCGACGCGCTCGGAAAGTGCAACGAAACCATCAAATTTTAGCTAGAAACTGTATTTTTGTCGATTTTTATTGAATTTGAACTATATTTCAACGTTTTTTGATGGTTCTGAGCCACCAAACACACTTAAAGCATGCAGAATCGACTCAGAATAGGAAAAGGAGACGTTTAGGTCAATTTTATGCATTCTGGCGTTCGTAGATACAAGAAAACTGTTAAAATTCTTCAGAAACGTCACTTTTGAAGTGTTTTCTTGTACTTTTAAGCCAATCAGATACCCTACGGGCTCGGAAAGTGCAACGAAACCATCAAATTTTAGCTAGAAACTGTATTTTTGTCGATTTTTATTGAATTTGAACTATATTTCAACGTTTTTTGATGGTTCTGAGCCACCAAACACACTTAAAGCATGCAGAATCGACTCAGAATAGGAAAAGGAGACGTTTAGGTCAATTTTATGCATTCTGGCGTTCGTAGATACAAGAAAACTGTTAAAATTCTTCAGAAACGTCACTTTTGAAGTGTTTTCTTGTACTTTTAAGCCAATCAGATACCCTACGGGCTCGGAAAGTGCAACGAAACCATCAAATTTTAGCTAGAAACTGTATTTTTGTCGATTTTTATTGAATTTGAACTATATTTCAACGTTTTTTGATGGTTCTGAGCCACCAAACACACTTAAAGCATGCAGAATCGACTCAGAATAGGAAAAGGAGACGTTTAGGTCAATTTTATGCATTCTGGCGTTCGTAGATACAAGAAAACTGTTAAAATTCTTCAGAAACGTCACTTTTGAAGTGTTTTCTTGTACTTTTAAGCCAATCAGATACCCTACGGGCTCGGAAAGTGCAACGAAACAATCAAATTTTAGCTAGAAACTGTATTTTTGTCGATTTTTATTGAATTTGAACTATATTTCAACGTTTTTTGATGGTTCTGAGCCACCAAACACACTTAAAGCATGCAGAATCGACTCAGAATAGGAAAAGGAGAAGTTTAGGTCAATTTGATGCATTCTGGCGTTCGTAGATACAAGAAAACTGTTAAAATTCTTCAGAAACGTCACTTTTGAAGTGTTTTCTTGTACTTTTAAGCCAATCAGATACCCTACGGGCTCGGAAAGTGCAACGAAACCATCAAATTTTAGCTAGAAACTGTATTTTTGTCGATTTTTATTGAATTTGAACTATATTTCAACGTTTTTTGATGGTTCTGAGCCACCAAACACACTTAAAGCATGCAGAATCGACTCAGAATAGGAAAAGGAGAAGTTTAGGTCAATTTTATGCATTCTGGCGTTCGTAGATACAAGAAAACTGTTAAAATTCTTCAGAAACGTCACTTTTGAAGTGTTTTCTTGTACTTTTAAGCCAATCATAGATAGCCTACGGGCTCGGAAAGTGCAACGAAACCATCAAATTTTAGCTAGAAATTGTATTTTTGTCGATTTTTATTGAATTTGAACTATATTTCAACGTTTTTTGATGGTTCTGAGCCACCAAACACACTTAAAGCACGCAGAATCGACTCAGAATAGGAAAAGGAGACGTTTAGGTCAATTTTATGCATTCTGGCGTTCGTAGATACAAGAAAACTGTTAAAATTCTTCAGAAACGTCACTTTTGAAGTGTTTTCTTGTACTTTTAAGCCAATCAGATACCCTACGGGCTCGGAAAGTGCAACGAAACCATCAAATTTTAGCTAGAAACTGTATTTTTGTCGATTTTTATTGAATTTGAACTATATTTCAACGTTTTTTGATGGTTCTGAGCCACCAAACACACTTAAAGCATGCAGAATCGACTCAGAATAGGAAAAGGAGACGTTTAGGTCAATTTTATGCATTCTGGCGTTCGTAGATACAAGAAAACTGTTAAAATTCTTCAGAAACGTCACTTTTGAAGTGTTTTCTTGTACTTTTAAGCCAATCAGATACCCTACGGGCTCGGAAAGTGCAACGAAACCATCAAATTTTAGCTAGAAACTGTATTTTTGTCGATTTTTATTGAATTTGAACTATATTTCAACGTTTTTTGATGGTTCTGAGCCACCAAACACACTTAAAGCATGCAGAATCGACTCAGAATAGGAAAAGGAGACGTTTAGGTCAATTTTATGCATTCTGGTGTTCGTAGATACAAGAAAACTGTTAAAATTCTTCAGAAACGTCACTTTTGAAGTGTTTTCTTGTACTTTTAAGCCAATCAGATACCCTACGGGCTCGGAAAGTGCAACGAAACCATCAAATTTTAGCTAGAAACTGTATTTTTATCGATTTTTATTGAACTTGAACTATATTTCAACGTTTTTTGATGGTTCTGAGCCACCAAACACACTTAAAGCATGCAGAATCGACTCAGAATAGGAAAAGGAGACGTTTAGGTCAATTTTATGCATTCTGGCGTTCGTAGATACAAGAAAACTGTTAAAATTCTTCAGAAACGTCACTTTTGAAGTGTTTTCTTGTACTTTTAAGCCAATCAGATACCCTACGGGCTCGGAAAGTGCAACGAAACCATCAAATTTTAGCTAGAAACTGTATTTTTGTCGATTTTTATTGAATTTGAACTATATTTCAACGTTTTTTGATGGTTCTGAGCCACCAAACACACTTAAAGCATGCAGAATCGACTCAGAATAGGAAAAGGAGACGTTTAGGTCAATTTTATGCATTCTGGCGTTCGTAGATACAAGAAAACTGTTAAAATTCTTCAGAAACGTCACTTTTGAAGTGTTTTCTTGTACTTTTAAGCCAATCAGATACCCTACGGGCTCGGAAAGTGCAACGAAACCATCAAATTTTAGCTAGAAACTGTATTTTTGTCGATTTTTATTGAATTTGAACTATATTTCAACGTTTTTTGATGGTTCTGAGCCACCAAACACACTTAAAGCATGCAGAATCGACTCAGAATAGGAAAAGGAGACGTTTAGGTCAATTTTATGCATTCTGGCGTTCGTAGATACAAGAAAACTGTTAAAATTCTTCAGAAACGTCACTTTTGAAGTGTTTTCTTGTACTTTTAAGCCAATCAGATACCCTACGGGCTCGGAAAGTGCAACGAAACAATCAAATTTTAGCTAGAAACTGTATTTTTGTCGATTTTTATTGAATTTGAACTATATTTCAACGTTTTTTGATGGTTCTGAGCCACCAAACACACTTAAAGCATGCAGAATCGACTCAGAATAGGAAAAGGAGACGTTTAGGTCAATTTGATGCATTCTGGCGTTCGTAGATACAAGAAAACTGTTAAAATTCTTCAGAAACGTCACTTTTGAAGTGTTTTCTTGTACTTTTAAGCCAATCAGATACCCTACGGGCTCGGAAAGTGCAACGAAACCATCAAATTTTAGCTAGAAACTGTATTTTTGTCGATTTTTATTGAATTTGAACTATATTTCAACGTTTTTTGATGGTTCTGAGCCACCAAACACACTTAAAGCATGCAGAATCGACTCAGAATAGGAAAAGGAGAAGTTTAGGTCAATTTTATGCATTCTGGCGTTCGTAGATACAAGAAAACTGTTAAAATTCTTCAGAAACGTCACTTTTGAAGTGTTTTCTTGTACTTTTAAGCCAATCATAGATAGCCTACGGGCTCGGAAAGTGCAACGAAACCATCAAATTTTAGCTAGAAATTGTATTTTTGTCGATTTTTATTGAATTTGAACTATATTTCAACGTTTTTTGATGGTTCTGAGCCACCAAACACACTTAAAGCACGCAGAATCGACTCAGAATAGGAAAAGGAGACGTTTAGGTCAATTTTATGCATTCTGGCGTTCGTAGATACAAGAAAACTGTTAAAATTCTTCAGAAACGTCACTTTTGAAGTGTTTTCTTGTACTTTTAAGCCAATCAGATACCCTACGGGCTCGGAAAGTGCAACGAAACCATCAAATTTTAGCTAGAAACTGTATTTTTGTCGATTTTTATTGAATTTGAACTATATTTCAACGTTTTTTGATGGTTCTGAGCCACCAAACACACTTAAAGCATGCAGAATCGACTCAGAATAGGAAAAGGAGACGTTTAGGTCAATTTTATGCATTCTGGCGTTCGTAGATACAAGAAAACTGTTAAAATTCTTCAGAAACGTCACTTTTGAAGTGTTTTCTTGTACTTTTAAGCCAATCAGATACCCTACGGGCTCGGAAAGTGCAACGAAACCATCAAATTTTAGCTAGAAACTGTATTTTTGTCGATTTTTATTGAATTTGAACTATATTTCAACGTTTTTTGATGGTTCTGAGCCACCAAACACACTTAAAGCATGCAGAATCGACTCAGAATAGGAAAAGGAGACGTTTAGGTCAATTTTATGCATTCTGGTGTTCGTAGATACAAGAAAACTGTTAAAATTCTTCAGAAACGTCACTTTTGAAGTGTTTTCTTGTACTTTTAAGCCAATCAGATACCCTACGGGCTCGGAAAGTGCAACGAAACCATCAAATTTTAGCTAGAAACTATATTTTTATCGATTTTTATTGAACTTGAACTATATTTCAACGTTTTTTGATGGTTCTGAGCCACCAAACACACTTAAAGCATGCAGAATCGACTCAGAATAGGAAAAGGAGACGTTTAGGTCAATTTTATGCATTCTGGCGTTCGTAGATACAAGAAAACTGTTAAAATTCTTCAGAAACGTCACTTTTGAAGTGTTTTCTTGTACTTTTAAGCCAATCAGATACCCTACGGGCTCGGAAAGTGCAACGAAACCATCAAATTTTAGCTAGAAACTGTATTTTTGTCGATTTTTATTGAATTTGAACTATATTTCAACGTTTTTTGATGGTTCTGAGCCACCAAACACACTTAAAGCATGCAGAATCGACTCAGAATAGGAAAAGGAGACGTTTAGGTCAATTTTATGCATTCTGGCGTTCGTAGATACAACAAAACTGTTAAAATTCTTCAGAAACGTCACTTTTGAAGTGTTTTCTTGTACTTTTAAGCCAATCAGATACCCTACGGGCTCGGAAAGTGCAACGAAACCATCAAATTTTAGCTAGAAACTGTATTTTTGTCGATTTTTATTGAATTTGAACTATATTTCAACGTTTTTTGATGGTTCTGAGCCACCAAACACACTTAAAGCATGCAGAATCGACTCAGAATAGGAAAAGGAGACGTTTAGGATAATTTTATGCATTCTGGCGTTCGTAGATACAAGAAAACTGTTAAAATTCTTCAGAAACGTCACTTTTGAAGTGTTTTCTTGTACTTTTAAGCCAATCAGATACCCAACGGGCTCGGAAAGTGCAACGAAACCATCAAATTTTAGCTAGAAACTGCATTTTTGTCGATTTTTATTGAATTTGAACTATATTTCAACGTTTTTTGATGGTTCTGAGCCACCAAACACACTTAAAGCATGCAGAATCGACTCAGAATAGGAAAAGGAGACGTTTAGGTCAATTTTATGCATTCTGGCGTTCGTAGATACAAGAAAACTGTTAAAATTCTTCAGAAACGTCACTTTTGAAGTGTTTTCTTGTACTTTTAAGCCAATCAGATACCCTACGGGCTCGGAAAGTGCAACGAAACCATCAAATTTTAGCTAGAAACTGTATTTTTGTCGATTTTTATTGAATTTGAACTATATTTCAACGTTTTTTGATGGTTCTGAGCCACCAAACACACTTAAAGCATGCAGAATCGACTCAGAATAGGAAAAGGAGACGTTTAGGTCAATTTTATGCATTCTGGCGTTCGTAGATACAAGAAAACTGTTAAAATTCTTCAGAAACGTCACTTTTGAAGTGTTTTCTTGTACTTTTAAGCCAATCAGATACCCTGCGGGCTCGGAAAGTGCAACGAAACCATCAAATTTTAGCTAGAAACTGTATTTTTGTCGATTTTTATTGAATTTGAACTATATTTCAACGTTTTTTGATGGTTCTGAGCCACCAAACACACTTAAAGCATGCAGAATCGACTCAGAATAGGAAAAGGAGACGTTTAGGTCAATTTTATGCATTCTGGCGTTCGTAGATACAAGAAAACTGTTAAAATTCTTCAGAAACGTCACTTTTGAAGTGTTTTCTTGTACTTTTAAGCCAATCAGATACCCTACGGGCTCGGAAAGTGCAACGAAACCATCAAATTTTAGCTAGAAACTGTATTTTTGTCGATTTTTATTGAATTTGAACTATATTTCAACGTTTTTTGATGGTTCTGAGCCACCAGACACACTTAAAGCATGCAGAATCGACTCAGAATAGGAAAAGGAGACGTTTAGGTCAATTTTATGCATTCTGGCGTTCGTAGATACAGGAAAACTGTTAAAATTCTTCAGAAACGTCACTTTTGAAGAGTTTTCTTGTACTTTTAAGCCAATCAGATACCCTACGGACTCGGAAAGTGCAACGAAACCATCAAATTTTAGCTAGAAACTGTATTTTTGTCGATTTTTATTGAATTTGAACTATATTTCAACGTTTTTTGATGGTTCTGAGCCACCAAACACACTTAAAGCATGCAGAATCGACTCAGAATAGGAAAAGGAGACGTTTAGGATAATTTTATGCATTCTGGCGTTCGTAGATACAAGAAAACTGTTAAAATTCTTCAGAAACGTCACTTTTGAAGTGTTTTCTTGTACTTTTAAGCCAATCAGATACCCAACGGGCTCGGAAAGTGCAACGAAACCATCAAATTTTAGCTAGAAACTGCATTTTTGTCGATTTTTATTGAATTTGAACTATATTTCAACGTTTTTTGATGGTTCTGAGCCACCAAACACACTTAAAGCATGCAGAATCGACTCAGAATAGGAAAAGGAGACGTTTAGGTCAATTTTATGCATTCTGGCGTTCGTAGATACAAGAAAACTGTTAAAATTCTTCAGAAACGTCACTTTTGAAGTGTTTTCTTGTACTTTTAAGCCAATCAGATACCCTACGGGCTCGGAAAGTGCAACGAAACCATCAAATTTTAGCTAGAAACTGTATTTTTGTCGATTTTTATTGAATTTGAACTATATTTCAACGTTTTTTGATGGTTCTGAGCCACCAAACACACTTAAAGCATGCAGAATCGACTCAGAATAGGAAAAGGAGACGTTTAGGTCAATTTTATGCATTCTGGCGTTCGTAGATACAAGAAAACTGTTAAAATTCTTCAGAAACGTCACTTTTGAAGTGTTTTCTTGTACTTTTAAGCCAATCAGATACCCTGCGGGCTCGGAAAGTGCAACGAAACCATCAAATTTTAGCTAGAAACTGTATTTTTGTCGATTTTTATTGAATTTGAACTATATTTCAACGTTTTTTGATGGTTCTGAGCCACCAAACACACTTAAAGCATGCAGAATCGACTCAGAATAGGAAAAGGAGACGTTTAGGTCAATTTTATGCATTCTGGCGTTCGTAGATACAAGAAAACTGTTAAAATTCTTCAGAAACGTCACTTTTGAAGTGTTTTCTTGTACTTTTAAGCCAATCAGATACCCTACGGGCTCGGAAAGTGCAACGAAACCATCAAATTTTAGCTAGAAACTGTATTTTTGTCGATTTTTATTGAATTTGAACTATATTTCAACGTTTTTTGATGGTTCTGAGCCACCAGACACACTTAAAGCATGCAGAATCGACTCAGAATAGGAAAAGGAGACGTTTAGGTCAATTTTATGCATTCTGGCGTTCGTAGATACAGGAAAACTGTTAAAATTCTTCAGAAACGTCACTTTTGAAGAGTTTTCTTGTACTTTTAAGCCAATCAGATACCCTACGGACTCGGAAAGTGCAACGAAACCATCAAATTTTAGCTAGAAACTGTATTTTTGTCGATTTTTATTGAATTTGAACTATATTTCAACGTTTTTTGATGGTTCTGAGCCACCAAACACACTTAAAGCATGCAGAATCGACTCAGAATAGGAAAAGGAGACGTTTAGGTCAATTTTATGCATTCTGGCGTTCGTAGATACAAGAAAACTGTTAAAATTCTTCAGAAACGTCACTTTTGAAGTGTTTTCTTGTACTTTTAAGCCAATCAGATACCCTACGGGCTCGGAAAGTGCAACGAAACCATCAAATTTTAACTAGAAACTGTATTTTTGTCGATTTTTATTGAATTTGAACTATATTTCAACGTTTTTTGATGGTTCTGAGCCACCAAAAACACTTAAAGCATGCAGAATCGACTCAGAATAGGAAAAGGAGACGTTTAGGTCAATTTTATGCATTCTGGCGTTCGTAGATACAAGAAAACTGTTAAAATTCTTCAGAAACGTCACTTTTGAAGTGTTTTCTTGTACTTTTAAGCCAATCAGATACCCTACGGGCTCGGAAAGTGCAACGAAACCATCAAATTTTAGCTAGAAACTGTATTTTTGTCGATTTTTATTGAATTTGAACTATATTTCAACGTTTTTTGATGGTTCTGAGCCACCAAACACACTTAAAGCATGCAGAATCGACTCAGAATAGGAAAAGGAGACGTTTAGGTCAATTTTATGCATTCTGGCGTTCGTAGATACAAGAAAACTGTTAAAATTCTTCAGAAACGTCACTTTTGAAGTGTTTTCTTGTACTTTTAAGCCAATCAGATACCCTACGGGCTCGGAAAGTGCAACGAAACCATCAAATTTTAGCTAGAAACTGTATTTTTGTCGATTTTTATTGAATTTGAACTATATTTCAACGTTTTTTGATGGTTCTGAGCCACCAAAAACACTTAAAGCATGCAGAATCGACTCAGAATAGGAAAAGGAGACGTTTAGGTCAATTTTATGCATTCTGGCGTTCGTAGATACAAGAAAACTGTTAAAATTCTTCAGAAACGTCACTTTTGAAGTGTTTTCTTGTACTTTTAAGCCAATCAGATATCCTACGGGCTCGGAAAGTGCAACGAAACCATCAAATTTTAGCTAGAAACTGTATTTTTGTCGATTTTTATTGAATTTGAACTATATTTCAACGTTTTTTGATGGTTCTGAGCCACCAAACACACTTAAAGCATGCAGAATCGACTCAGAATAGGAAAAGGAGACGTTTAGGTCAATTTTATGCATTCTGGCGTTCGTAGATACAAGAAAACTGTTAAAATTCTTCAGAAACGTCACTTTTGAAGTGTTTTCTTGTACTTTTAAGCCAATCAGATACCCTACGGGCCCGGAAAGTGCAACGAAACCATCAAATTTTAGCTAGAAACTGTATTTTTGTCGATTTTTATTGAATTTGAACTATATTTCAACGTTTTTTGATGGTTCGGAGCCACCAAACACACTTAAAGCATGCAGAATCGACTCAGAATAGGAAAAGGAGACGTTTAGGTCAATTTTATGCATTCTGGCGTTCGTAGATACAAGAAAACTGTTAAAATTCTTCAGAAACGTCACTTTTGAAGTGTTTTCTTGTACTTTTAAGCCAATCAGATACCCTACGGGCTCGGAAAGTGCAACGAAACCATCAAATTTTAGCTAGAAACTGTATTTTTGTCGATTTTTATTGAATTTGAACTATATTTCAACGTTTTTTGATGGTTCTGAGCCACCAAACACACTTAAAGCATGCAGAATCGACTCAGAATAGGAAAAGGAGACGTTTAGGTCAATTTTATGCATTCTGGCGTTCGTAGATACAAGAAAACTGTTAAAATTCTTCAGAAACGTTACTTTTGAAGTGTTTTCTTGTACTTTTAAGCCAATCAGATACCCTACGGGCTCGGAAAGTGCAACGAAACCATCAAATTTTAGCTAGAAACTGTATTTTTGTCGATTTTTATTGAATTTGAACTATATTTCAACGTTTTTTGATGGTTCTGAGCCACCAAACACACTTAAAGCATGCAGAATCGACTCAGAATAGGAAAAGGAGACGTTTAGGTCAATTTTATGCATTCTGGCGTTCGTAGATACAAGAAAACTGTTAAAATTCTTCAGAAACGTCACTTTTGAAGTGTTTTCTTGTACTTTTAAGCCAATCAGATACCCTACGGGCTCGGAAAGTGCAACGAAACCATCAAATTTTAGCTAGAAACTGTATTTTTGTCGATTTTTATTGAATTTGAACTATATTTCAACGTTTTTTGATGGTTCTGAGCCACCAAACACACTTAAAGCATGCAGAATCGACTCAGAATAGGAAAAGGAGACGTTTAGGTCAATTTTATGCATTCTGGCGTTCGTAGATACAAGAAAACTGTTAAAATTCTTCAGAAACGTCACTTTTGAAATGTTTTCTTGTACTTTTAAGCCAATCAGATACCCTACGGGCTCGGAAAGTGCAACGAAACCATCAAATTTTAGCTAGAAACTGTATTTTTGTCGATTTTTATTGAATTTGAACTATATTTCAACGTTTTTTGATGGTTCTGAGCCACCAAACACACTTAAAGCATGCAGAATCGACTCAGAATAGGAAAAGGAGACGTTTAGGTCAATTTTATGCATTCTGGCGTTCGTAGATACAAGAAAACTGTTAAAATTCTTCAGAAACGTCACTTTTGAAGTGTTTTCTTGTACTTTTAAGCCAATCAGATACCCTACGGGCTCGGAAAGTGCAACGAAACCATCAAATTTTAGCTAGAAACTGTATTTCTGTCGATTTTTATTGAATTTGAACTATATTTCAACGTTTTTTGATGGTTCTGAGCCACCAAACACACTTAAAGCATGCAGAATCGACTCAGAATAGGAAAAGGAGACGTTTAGGTCAATTTTATGCATTCTGGCGTTCGTAGATACAAGAAAACTGTTAAAATTCTTCAGAAACGTCACTTTTGAAGTGTTTTCTTGTACTTTTAAGCCAATCAGATACCCAACGGGCTCGGAAAGTGCAATGAAACCATCAAATTTTAGCTAGAAACTGTATTTTTGTCGATTTTTATTGAATTTGAACTATATTTCAACGTTTTTTGATGGTTCTGAGCCACCAAACACACTTAAAGCATGCAGAATCGACTCAGAATAGGAAAAGGAGACGTTTAGGTCAATTTTATGCATTCTGGCGTTCGTAGATACAAGAAAACTGTTAAAATTCTTCAGAAACGTCACTTTTGAAGTGTTTTCTTGTACTTTTAAGCCAATCAGATACCCTACGGGCTCGGAAAGTGCAACGAAACCATCAAATTTTAGCTAGAAACTGTATTTTTGTCGATTTTTATTGAATTTGAACTATATTTCAACGTTTTTTGATGGTTCTGAGCCACCAAACACACTTTAAGCATGCAGAATCGACTCAGAATAGGAAAAGGAGACGTTTAGGTCAATTTTATGCATTCTGGCGTTCGTAGATACAAGAAAACTGTTAAAATTCTTCAGAAACGTCACTTTTGAAGTGTTTTCTTGTACTTTTAAGCCAATCAGATACCCTACGGGCTCGGAAAGTGCAACGAAACCAACAAATTTTAGCTAGAAACTGTATTTTTGTCGATTTTTATTGAATTTGAACTATATTTCAACGTTTTTTGATGGTTCTGAGCCACCAAACACACTTAAAGCATGCAGAATCGACTCAGAATAGGAAAAGGAGACGTTTAGATCAATTTTATGCATTCTGGCATTCGTAGATACAAGAAAACTGTTAAAATTCTTCAGAAACGTCACTTTTGAAGTGTTTTCTTGTACTTTTAAGCCAATCAGATACCCTACGGGCTCGGAAAGTGCAACGAAACCATCAAATTTTAGCTAGAAACTGTATTTTTGTCGATTTTTATTGAATTTGAACTATATTTCAACGTTTTTTGATGGTTCTGAGCCACCAAACACACTTAAAGCATGCAGAATCGACTCAGAATAGGAAAAGGAGACGTTTAGGTCAATTTTATGCATTCTGGCGTTCGTAGATACAAGAAAACTGTTAAAATTCTTCAGAAACGTCACTTTTGAAGTGTTTTCTTGTACTTTTAAGCCAATCAGATACCCTACGGGCTCGGAAAGTGCAACGAAACCATCAAATTTTAGCTAGAAACTGTATTTTTGTCGATTTTTATTGAATTTGAACTATATTTCAACGTTTTTTGATGGTTCTGAGCCACCAAACACACTTAAAGCATGCAGAATCGACTCAGAATAGGAAAAGGAGACGTTTAGGTCAATTTTATGCATTCTGGCGTTCGTAGATACAAGAAAACTGTTAAAATTCTTCAGAAACGTCACTTTTGAAGTGTTTTCTTGTACTTTTAAGCCAATCAGATACCCTACGGGCTCGGAAAGTGCAACGAAACCATCAAATTTTAGCTAGAAACTGTATTTTTGTCGATTTTTATTGAATTTGAACTATATTTCAACGTTTTTTGATGGTTCTGAGCCACCAAACACACTTAAAGCATGCAGAATCGACTCAGAATAGGAAAAGGAGACGTTTAGGTCAATTTTATGCATTCTGGCGTTCGTAGATACAAGAAAACTGTTAAAATTCTTCAGAAACGTCACTTTTGAAGTGTTTTCTTGTACTTTTAAGCCAATCAGATACCCCACGGGCTCGGAAAGTGCAACGAAACCATCAAATTTTAGCTAGAAACTGTATTTTTGTCGATTTTTATTGAATTTGAACTATATTTCAAAGTTTTTTGATGGTTCTGAGCCACCAAACACACTTAAAGCATGCAGAATCGACTCAGAATAGGAAAAGGAGACGTTTAGGTCAGTTTTATGCATTCTGGCGTTCGTAGATACAAGAAAACTGTTAAAATTCTTCAGAAACGTCACTTTTTAAGTGTTTTCTTGTACTTTTAAGCCAATCAGATACCCTACGGGCTCGGAAAGTGCAACGAAACCATCAAATTTTAGCTGGAAACTGTATTTTTGTCGATTTTTATTGAATTTGAACTACATTTCAACGTTTTTTGATGGTTCTGAGCCACCAAACACACTTAAAGCATGCAGAATCGACTCAGAATAGGAAAAGGAGACGTTTAGGTCAATTTTATGCATTCTGGCGTTCGTAGATACAAGAAAACTGTTAAAATTCTTCAGAAACGTCACTTTTGAAGTGTTTTCTTGTACTTTTAAGCCAATCAGATACCCTACGGGCTCGGAAAGTGCAACGAAACCATCAAATTTTAGCTAGAAACTGTATTTTTGTCGATTTTTATTGAATTTGAACTATATTTCAACGTTTTTTGATGGTTCTGTGCCACCAAACACACTTAAAGCATGCAGAATCGACTCAGAATAGGAAAAGGAGACGTTTAGGTCAATTTTATGCATTCTGGCGTTCGTAGATACAAGAAAACTGTTAAAATTCTTCAGAAACGTCACTTTTGAAGTGTTTTCTTGTACTTTTAAGCCAATCAGATACCCTACGGGCTCGGAAAGTGCAACGAAACCATCAAATTTTAGCTAGAAACTGTATTTTTGTCGATTTTTATTGAATTTGAACTATATTTCAACGTTTTTTGATGGTTCTGAGCCACCAAAAACACTTAAAGCATGCAGAATCGACTCAGAATAGGAAAAGGAGACGTTTAGGTCAATTTTATGCATTCTGGCGTTCGTAGATACAAGAAAACTGTTAAAATTCTTCAGAAACGTCACTTTTGAAGTGTTTTCTTGTACTTTTAAGCCAATCAGATACCCTACGGGCTCGGAAAGTGCAACGAAACCATCAAATTTTAGCTAGAAACTGTATTTTTGTCGATTTTTATTGAATTTGAACTATATTTCAACGTTTTTTGATGGTTCTGAGCCACCAAACACACTTAAAGCATGCAGAATCGACTCAGAATAGGAAAAGGAGACGTTTAGGTCAAATTTATGCATTCTGGCGTTCGTAGATACAAGAAAACTGTTAAAATTCTTCAGAAACGTCACTTTTGAAGTGTTTTCTTGTACTTTTAAGCCAATCAGATACCCTACGGGCTCGGAAAGTGCAACGAAACCATCAAATTTTAGCTAGAAACTGTATTTTTGTCGATTTTTATTGAATTTGAACTATATTTCAACGTTTTTTGATGGTTCTGAGCCACCAAACACACTTAAAGCATGCAGAATCGACTCAGAATAGGAAAAGGAGACGTTTAGGTCAATTTTATGCATTCTGGCGTTCGTAGATACAAGAAAACTGTTAAAATTCTTCAGAAACGTCACTTTTGAAGTGTTTTCTTGTACTTTTAAGCCAATCAGATACCCCACGGGCTCGGAAAATGCAACGAAACCATCAAATTTTAGCTAGAAACTGTATTTTTGTCGATTTTTATTGAATTTGAACTATATTTCAACGTTTTTTGATGGTTCTGAGCCACCAAACACACTTAAAGCATGCAGAATCGACTCAGAATAGGAAAAGGAGACGTTTAGGTCAATTTTATGCATTCTGGCGTTCGTAGATACAAGAAAACTGTTAAAATTCTTCAGAAACGTCACTTTTGAAGTGTTTTCTTGTACTTTTAAGCCAATCAGATACCCTACGGGCTCGGAAAGTGCAACGAAACCATCAAATTTTTAGCTAGAAACTGTATTTTTGTCGATTTTTATTGAATTTGAACTATATTTCAACGTTTTTTGATGGTTCTGAGCCACCAAACACACTTAAAGCATGCAGAATCGACTCAGAATAGGAAAAGGAGACGTTTAGGTCAATTTTATGCATTCTGGCGTTCGTAGATACAAGAAAACTGTTAAAATTCTTCAGAAACGTCACTATTGAAGTGTTTTCTTGTACTTTTAAGCCAATCAGATACCCTACGGGCTCGGAAAGTGCAACGAAACCATCAAATTTTAGCTAGAAACTGTATTTTTGTCGATTTTTATTGAATTTGAACTATATTTCAACGTTTTTTGATGGTTCTGAGCCACCAAAAACACTTAAAGCATGCAGAATCGACTCAGAATAGGAAAAGGAGACGTTTAGGTCAATTTTATGCATTCTGGCGTTCGTAGATACAAGAAAACTGTTAAAATTCTTCAGAAACGTCACTTTTGAAGTGTTTTCTTGTACTTTTAAGCCAATCAGATACCCTACGGGCTCGGAAAGTGCAACGAAACCATCAAATTTTAGCTAGAAACTGTATTTTTGTCGATTTTTATTGAATTTGAACTATATTTCAACGTTTTTTGATGGTTCTGAGCCACCAAACACACTTAAAGCATGCAGAATCGACTCAGAATAGGAAAAGGAGACGTTTAGGTCAATTTTATGCATTCTGGCGTTCGTAGATACAAGAAAACTGTTAAAATTCTTCAGAAACGTCACTTTTGAAGTGTTTTCTTGTACTTTTAAGCCAATCAGATACCCTACGGGCTCGGAAAGTGCAACGAAACCATCAAATTTTAGCTAGAAACTGTATTTTTGTCGATTTTTATTGAATTTGAACTATATTTCAACGTTTTTTGATGGTTCTGAGCCACCAAACACACTTAAAGCATGCAGAATCGACTCAGAATAAGAAAAGGAGACGTTTAGGTCAATTTTATGCATTCTGGCGTTCGTAGATACAAGAAAACTGTTAAAATTCTTCAGAAACGTCACTTTTGAAGTGTTTTCTTGTACTTTTAAGCCAATCAGATACCCAACGGGCTCGGAAAGTGCAACGAAAATCAAATTTTAGCTAGAATCTGTATTTTTGTCGATTTTTATTGAATTTGAACTATATTTCAACGTTTTTTGATGGTTCTGAGCCACCAAACACACTTAAAGCATGCAGAATCGACTCAGAATAGGAAAAGGAGACGTTTAGGTCAATTTTATGCATTCTGGCGTTCGTAGATACAAGAAAACTGTTAAAATTCTTCAGAAACGTCACTTTTGAAGTGTTTTCTTGTACTTTTAAGCCACTCAGATACCCTACGGGCTCGGAAAGTGCAACGAAACCATCAAATTTTAGCTAGAAACTGTATTTTTGTCGATTTTTATTGAATTTGAACTACATTTCAACGTTTTTTGATGGTTCTGAGCCACCAAACACACTTAAAGCATGCAGAATCGACTCAGAATAGGAAAAGGAGACGTTTAGGTCAATTTTATGCATTCTGGCGTTCGTAGATACAAGAAAACTTTTAAAATTCTTCAGAAACGTCACTTTTGAAGTGTTTTCTTGTACTTTTAAGCCACTCAGATACCCTACGGGCTCGGAAAGTGCAACGAAACCATCAAATTTTAGCTAGAAACTGTATTTTTGTCGATTTTTATTGAATTTGAACTATATTTCAACGTTTTTTGATGGTTCTGAGCCACCAAACACACTTAAAGCATGCAGAATCGACTCAGAATAGGAAAAGGAGACGTTTAGGTCAATTTTATGCATTCTGGCGTTCGTAGATACAAGAAAACTGTTAAAATTCTTCAGAAACGTCACTTTTGAAGTGTTTTCTTGTACTTTTAAGCCACTCAGATACCCTACGGGCTCGGAAAGTGCAACGAAACCATCAAATTTTAGCTAGAAACTGTATTTTTGTCGATTTTTATTGAATTTGAACTATATTTCAACGTTTTTTGATGGTTCTGAGCCACCAAACACACTTAAAGCATGCAGAATCGACTCAGAATAGGAAAAGGAGAGGTTTAGGTCAATTTTATGCATTCTGGCGTTCGTAGATACAAGAAAACTGTTAAAATTCTTCAGAAACGTCACTTTTGAAGTGTTTTCTTGTACTTTTAAGCCACTCAGATACCCTACGGGCTCGGAAAGTGCAACGAAACCATCAAATTTTAGCTAGAAACTGTATTTTTGTCGATTTTTATTGAATTTGAACTACATTTCAACGTTTTTTGATGGTTCTGAGCCACCAAACACACTTAAAGCATGCAGAATCGACTCAGAATAGGAAAAGGAGACGTTTAGGTCAATTTTATGCATTCTGGCGTTCGTAGATACAAGAAAACTGTTAAAATTCTTCAGAAACGTCACTTTTGAAGTGTTTTCTTGTACTTTTAAGCCACTCAGATACCCTACGGGCTCGGAAAGTGCAACGAAACCATCAAATTTTAGCTAGAAACTGTATTTTTGTAGATTTTTATTATTATTATTATTATTATTATTATTATTATTATTCTTATATATTCGACAGGGCGAACCCCATTTATGGAATATATTTCTGTTTAATTCAAACCGATTCAAACTTTAATTTCTTAATGGTACACATATTTGTATTAAAAATGTCTACCTGACGGTTAAGCCAGTTACCTATGTAACACAATCTGTACACGGGTGAAAACTTCAGAACATTCGTTCTAGGTGTTGGTAACGCAAATAACTCCGGTTTTCTAGATATAAGTAATCTAGGACTTCCATTAAAACATATTCTTCTCAATATGTCATGACAATCTAATCTGTTATTAACAACCTTATAAATAGTGAGTGCCAAAAATAATTTGTTACGGTTTTCTAATGCTGTCATAGAATATCTCTCCAAAAGCATAATTTGTGGAAATCCAACTGGAGGATACGTTCTCTCCTCTCTAAAATACAGATATTTAAGGAATCTACGCTGCACCTTTTCAATATTGTTTATATGTATATTATAGTAAGGGAACCAGACCACATTTGCGTATTCCATTTTGGTTCTTACCAGTGCAATAAAAAGGGAAATTAACGTATTTGTATTCACAAAATCCTTTGAATTTCTGAGTATGTAGCCAAGGGACCTAAAGCACGCAGAGACTATATAATCGAAGTGAGCAATAAAAGACAATTTACTGTCAAACTTAACTCCTAAGTCATGAACAATGTTTGGTCTCGAGACTAACTCACCGAATATGCTGTAATCAAAATAGATAGAATTTTTCATTTTAGAGAAAGACATAACGTAGCATTTTGTTTTATTGACTGGCAATTCATTAACTTTGCACCAATTTAAGACTTGATTTAGGTTGCCATGTAACTTCACACAATCTGCCGTTGACTTCACTTTTGTGAATATTTTTAAATCGTCAGCATATAGTAAATAATCAACATTCAGGATGTGACTTATATCATTGATAAACACGGAAAACAGAAGTGGCCCCAACACCGACCCCTGTGGCACTCCAGAAGTTGGAAATACATCCTTTGATGAGCATCCACTGCAATAGACAAACTGTTTCCTAGCACAAAGATAAGAGTGAAAAACCTTAAGTAGCGCTGGTGAGAATCCAATGACACCAAGTTTATACAACAAAATATTGTGACTTATTTTGTCAAAGGCTTTCGAAAAGTCCATGTAAATGACATCCGTCTGACCGCCCTCATCAATTGACTCACTTAGGAATTGAGTTAAAGACACTAAATTTGTCACTGTAGACCTGCCATGCATAAATCCATGTTGGTTTTATTGAATTTGAACTACATTTCAAGGTTTTTTGATGGTTCTGAGCCACCAAACACACTTAAAGCATGCAGAATCGACTCAGAATAGGAAAAGGAGACGTTTAGGTCAATTTTATGCAGTCTGGCGTTCGTAGATACAAGAAAACTGTTAAAATTCTTCAGAAACTTCACTTTTGAAGTGTTTTCTTGTACTTTTAAGACATTCAGATACCCTACGGGCTCGGAAAGTGCAACGAAACCATCAAATTTTAGCTAGAAACTGTATTTTTGTCGATTTTTATTGAATTTGAACTATATTTCAACGTTTTTTGATGGTTCTGAGCCACCAAACACACTTAAAGCATGCAGAATCGACTCAGAATAGGAAAAGGAGACGTTTAGGTCAATTTTATGCATTCTGGCGTTCGTAGATACAAGAAAACTGTTAAAATTCTTCAGAAACGTCACTTTTGAAGTGTTTTCTTGTACTTTTAAGCCACTCAGATACCCTACGGGCTCGGAAAGTGCAACGAAACCATCAAATTTTAGCTAGAAACTGTATTTTTGTCGATTTTTATTGAATTTGAACTACATTTCAACGTTTTTTGATGGTTCTGAGCCACCAAACACACTTAAAGCATGCAGAATCGACTCAGAATAGGAAAAGGAGACGTTTAGGTCAATTTTATGCATTCTGGCGTTCGTAGATACAAGAAAACTGTTAAAATTCTTCAGAAACGTCACTTTTGAAGTGTTTTCTTGTACTTTTAAGCCACTCAGATACCCTACGGGCTCGGAAAGTGCAACGAAACCATCAAATTTTAGCAAGAAACTGTATTTTTGTCGATTTTTATTGAATTTGAACAATATTTCAACGTTTTTTGATGGTTCTGAGCCACCAAACACACTTAAAGCATGCAGAATCGACTCAGAATAGGAAAAGGAGACGTTTAGGTCAATTTTATGCATTCTGGCGTTCGTAGATACAAGAAAACTGTTAAAATTCTTCAGAAACGTCACTTTTGAAGTCTTTTCTTGTACTTTTAAGCCACTCAGATACCCTACGGGCTCGGAAAGTGCAACGAAACCATCAAATTTTAGCTAGAAACTGTATTTTTGTCGATTTTTATTGAATTTGAACTACATTTCAACGTTTTTTGATGGTTCTGAGCCACCAAACACACTTAAAGCATGCAGAATCGACTCAGAATAGGAAAAGAGACGTTTAGGTCAATTTTATGCATTCTGGCGTTCGTAGATACAAGAAAACTGTTAAAATTCTTCAGAATCGTCACTTTTGAAGTGTTTTCTTGTACTTTTAAGCCACTCAGATACCCAACGGGCTCGGAAAGTGCAACGAAACCATCAAATTTTAGCTAGAAACTGTATTTTTGTCGATTTTTATTGAATTTGAACTATATTTCAACGTTTTTTGATGGTTCTGAGCCACCAAACACACTTAAAGCATGCAGAATCGACTCAGAATAGGAAAAGGAGACGTTTAGGTCAATTTTATGCATTCTGGCGTTCGTAGATACAAGAAAACTGTTAAAATTCTTCAGAAACGTCACTTTTGAAGTGTTTTCTTGTACTTTTAAGCCACTCAGATACCCAACGGGCTCGGAAAGTGCAACGAAACCATCAAATTTTAGCTAGAAACTGTATTTTTGTCGATTTTTATTGAATTTGAACTATATTTCAACGTTTTTTGATGGTTCTGAGCCACCAAACACACTTAAAGCATGCAGAATCGACTCAGAATAGGAAAAGGAGACGTTTAGGTCAATTTTATGCATTCTGGCGTTCGTAGATACAAGAAAACTGTTAAAATTCTTCAGAAACGTCACTTTTGAAGTGTTTTCTTGTACTTTTAAGCCACTCAGATACCCTACGGGCTCGGAAAGTGCAACGAAACCATCAAATTTTAGCTAGAAACTGTATTTTTCTCGATTTTTATTGAATTTGAACTACATTTCAACGTTTTTTGATGGTTCTGAGCCACCAAACACACTTAAAGCATGCAGAATCGACTCAGAATAGGAAAAGGAGACGTTTAGGTCAATTTTATGCATTCTGGCGTTCGTA
Organism: Zophobas morio; assembly: GCF_036711695.1. NCBI lineage: Eukaryota > Metazoa > Arthropoda > Insecta > Coleoptera > Tenebrionidae > Zophobas > Zophobas morio. The sequence continues at coordinate 10,431 of NW_026973161.1, read as the reverse complement.
GATACAAGAAAACTGTTAAAATTCTTCAGAAACGTCACTTTTGAAGTGTTTTCTTGTACTTTTAAGCCACTCAGATACCCTACGGGCTCGGAAAGTGCAACGAAACCATCAAATTTTAGCTAGAAACTGTATTTTTGTCGATTTTTATTGAATTTGAACTATATTTCAACGTTTTTTGATGGTTCTGAGCCACCAAACACACTTAAAGCATGCAGAATCGACTCAGAATAGGAAAAGGAGACGTTTAGGTCAATTTTATGCATTCTGGCGTTCGTAGATACAAGAAAACTGTTAAAATTCTTCAGAAACGTCACTTTTGAAGTGTTTTCTTGTACTTTTAAGCCACTCAGATACCCAACGGGCTCGGAAAGTGCAACGAAACCATCAAATTTTAGCTAGAAACTGTATTTTTGTCGATTTTTATTGAATTTGAACTATATTTCAACGTTTTTTGATGGTTCTGAGCCACCAAACACACTTAAAGCATGCAGAATCGACTCAGAATAGGAAAAGGAGACGTTTAGGTCAATTTTATGCATTCTGGCGTTCGTAGATACAAGAAAACTGTTAAAATTCTTCAGAAACGTCACTTTTGAAGTGTTTTCTTGTACTTTTAAGCCACTCAGATACCCTACGGGCTCGGAAAGTGCAACGAAACCATCAAATTTTAGCTAGAAACTGTATTTTTGTCGATTTTTATTGAATTTGAACTATATTTCAACGTTTTTTGATGGTTCTGAGCCACCAAACACACTTAAAGCATGCAGAATCGACTCAGAATAGGAAAAGGAGACGTTTAGGTCAATTTTATGCATTCTGGCGTTCGTAGATACAAGAAAACTGTTAAAATTCTTCAGAAACGTCACTTTTGAAGTGTTTTCTTGTACTTTTAAGCCACTCAGATACCCTACGGGCTCGGAAAGTGCAACGAAACCATCAAATTTTAGCTAGAAACTGTATTTTTGTCGATTTTTATTGAATTTGAACTATATTTCAACGTTTTTTGATGGTTCTGAGCCACCAAACACACTTAAAGCATGCAGAATCGACTCAGAATAGGAAAAGGAGACGTTTAGGTCAATTTTATGCATTCTGGCGTTCGTAGATACAAGAAAACTGTTAAAATTCTTCAGAAACGTCACTTTTGAAGTGTTTTCTTGTACTTTTAAGCCACTCAGATACCCTACGGGCTCGGAAAGTGCAACGAAACCATCAAATTTTAGCTAGAAACTGTATTTTTGTCGATTTTTATTGAATTTGAACTATATTTCAACGTTTTTTGATGGTTCTGAGCCACCAAACACACTTAAAGCATGCAGAATCGACTCAGAATAGGAAAAGGAGACGTTTAGGTCAATTTTATGCATTCTGGCGTTCGTAGATACAAGAAAACTGTTAAAATTCTTCAGAAACGTCACTTTTGAAGTGTTTTCTTGTACTTTTAAGCCACTCAGATACCCTACGGGCTCGGAAAGTGCAACGAAACCATCAAATTTTAGCTAGAAACTGTATTTTTGTCGATTTTTATTGAATTTGAACTATATTTCAACGTTTTTTGATGGTTCTGAGCCACCAAACACACTTAAAGCATGCAGAATCGACTCAGAATAGGAAAAGGAGACGTTTAGGTCAATTTTATGCATTCTGGCGTTCGTAGATACAAGAAAACTGTTAAAATTCTTCAGAAACGTCACTTTTGAAGTGTTTTCTTGTACTTTTAAGCCACTCAGATACCCTACGGGCTCGGAAAGTGCAACGAAACCATCAAATTTTAGCTAGAAACTGTATTTTTGTCGATTTTTATTGAATTTGAACTATATTTCAACGTTTTTTGATGGTTCTGAGCCACCAAACACACTTAAAGCATGCAGAATCGACTCAGAATAGGAAAAGGAGACGTTTAGGTCAATTTTATGCATTCTGGCGTTCGTAGATACAAGAAAACTGTTAAAATTCTTCAGAAACGTCACTTTTGAAGTGTTTTCTTGTACTTTTAAGCCACTCAGATACCCTACGGGCTCGGAAAGTGCAACGAAACCATCAAATTTTAGCTAGAAACTGTATTTTTGTCGATTTTTATTGAATTTGAACTATATTTCAACGTTTTTTGATGGTTCTGAGCCACCAAACACACTTAAAGCATGCAGAATCGACTCAGAATAGGAAAAGGAGACGTTTAGGTCAATTTTATGCATTCTGGCGTTCGTAGATACAAGAAAACTGTTAAAATTCTTCAGAAACGTCACTTTTGAAGTGTTTTCTTGTACTTTTAAGCCACTCAGATACCCTACGGGCTCGGAAAGTGCAACGAAACCATCAAATTTTAGCTAGAAACTGTATTTTTGTCGATTTTTATTGAATTTGAACTATATTTCAACGTTTTTTGATGGTTCTGAGCCACCAAACACACTTAAAGCATGCAGAATCGACTCAGAATAGGAAAAGGAGACGTTTAGGTCAATTTTATGCATTCTGGCGTTCGTAGATACAAGAAAACTGTTAAAATTCTTCAGAAACGTCACTTTTGAAGTGTTTTCTTGTACTTTTAAGCCACTCAGATACCCAACGGGCTCGGAAAGTGCAACGAAACCATCAAATTTTAGCTAGAAACTGTATTTTTGTCGATTTTTATTGAATTTGAACTATATTTCAACGTTTTTTGATGGTTCTGAGCCACCAAACACACTTAAAGCATGCAGAATCGACTCAGAATAGGAAAAGGAGACGTTTAGGTCAATTTTATGCATTCTGGCGTTCGTAGATACAAGAAAACTGTTAAAATTCTTCAGAAACGTCACTTTTGAAGTGTTTTCTTGTACTTTTAAGCCACTCAGATACCCTACGGGCTCGGAAAGTGCAACGAAACCATCAAATTTTAGCTAGAAACTGTATTTTTGTCGATTTTTATTGAATTTGAACTATATTTCAACGTTTTTTGATGGTTCTGAGCCACCAAACACACTTAAAGCATGCAGAATCGACTCAGAATAGGAAAAGGAGACGTTTAGGTCAATTTTATGCATTCTGGCGTTCGTAGATACAAGAAAACTGTTAAAATTCTTCAGAAACGTCACTTTTGAAGTGTTTTCTTGTACTTTTAAGCCACTCAGATACCCTACGGGCTCGGAAAGTGCAACGAAACCATCAAATTTTAGCTAGAAACTGTATTTTTGTCGATTTTTATTGAATTTGAACTATATTTCAACGTTTTTTGATGGTTCTGAGCCACCAAACACACTTAAAGCATGCAGAATCGACTCAGAATAGGAAAAGGAGACGTTTAGGTCAATTTTATGCATTCTGGCGTTCGTAGATACAAGAAAACTGTTAAAATTCTTCAGAAACGTCACTTTTGAAGTGTTTTCTTGTACTTTTAAGCCACTCAGATACCCTACGGGCTCGGAAAGTGCAACGAAACCATCAAATTTTAGCTAGAAACTGTATTTTTGTCGATTTTTATTGAATTTGAACTATATTTCAACGTTTTTTGATGGTTCTGAGCCACCAAACACACTTAAAGCATGCAGAATCGACTCAGAATAGGAAAAGGAGACGTTTAGGTCAATTTTATGCATTCTGGCGTTCGTAGATACAAGAAAACTGTTAAAATTCTTCAGAAACGTCACTTTTGAAGTGTTTTCTTGTACTTTTAAGCCACTCAGATACCCTACGGGCTCGGAAAGTGCAACGAAACCATCAAATTTTAGCTAGAAACTGTATTTTTGTCGATTTTTATTGAATTTGAACTATATTTCAACGTTTTTTGATGGTTCTGAGCCACCAAACACACTTAAAGCATGCAGAATCGACTCAGAATAGGAAAAGGAGACGTTTAGGTCAATTTTATGCATTCTGGCGTCTCGTAGATACAAGAAAACTGTTAAAATTCTTCAGAAACGTCACTTTTGAAGTGTTTTCTTGTACTTTTAAGCCACTCAGATACCCGACGGGCTCGGAAAGTGCAACGAAACCATCAAATTTTAGCTAGAAACTGTATTTTTGTCGATTTTTATTGAATTTGAACTATATTTCAACGTTTTTTGATGGTTCTGAGCCACCAAACACACTTAAAGCATGCAGAATCGACTCAGAATAGGAAAAGGAGACGTTTAGGTCAATTTTATGCATTCTGGCGTCGTAGATACAAGAAAACTGTTAAAATTCTTCAGAAACGTCACTTTTGAAGTGTTTTCTTGTACTTTTAAGCCACTCAGATACCCTACGGGCTCGGAAAGTGCAACGAAACCATCAAATTTTAGCTAGAAACTGTATTTTTGTCGATTTTTATTGAATTTGAACTATATTTCAACGTTTTTTGATGGTTCTGAGCCACCAAACACACTTAAAGCATGCAGAATCGACTCAGAATAGGAAAAGGAGACGTTTAGGTCAATTTTATGCATTCTGGCGTTCGTAGATACAAGAAAACTGTTAAAATTCTTCAGAAACGTCACTTTTGAAGTGTTTTCTTGTACTTTTAAGCCACTCAGATACCCTACGGGCTCGGAAAGTGCAACGAAACCATCAAATTTTAGCTAGAAACTGTATTTTTGTCGATTTTTATTGAATTTGAACTATATTTCAACGTTTTTTGATGGTTCTGAGCCACCAAACACACTTAAAGCATGCAGAATCGACTCAGAATAGGAAAAGGAGACATTTAGGTCAATTTTATGCATTCTGGCGTTCGTAGATACAAGAAAACTGTTAAAATTCTTCAGAAACGTCACTTTTGAAGTGTTTTCTTGTACTTTTAAGCCACTCAGATACCCTACGGGCTCGGAAAGTGCAACGAAACCATCAAATTTTAGCTAGAAACTGTATTTTTGTCGATTTTTATTGAATTTGAACTATATTTCAACGTTTTTTGATGGTTCTGAGCCACCAAACACACTTAAAGCATGCAGAATCGACTCAGAATAGGAAAAGGAGACGTTTAGGTCAATTTTATGCATTCTGGCGTTCGTAGATACAAGAAAACTGTTAAAATTCTTCAGAAACGTCACTTTTGAAGTGTTTTCTTGTACTTTTAAGCCACTCAGATACCCTACGGGCTCGGAAAGTGCAACGAAACCATCAAATTTTAGCTAGAAACTGTATTTTTGTCGATTTTTATTGAATTTGAACTATATTTCAACGTTTTTTGATGGTTCTGAGCCACCAAACACACTTAAAGCATGCAGAATCGACTCAGAATAGGAAAAGGAGACGTTTAGGTCAATTTTATGCATTCTGGCGTTCGTAGATACAAGAAAACTGTTAAAATTCTTCAGAAACGTCACTTTTGAAGTGTTTTCTTGTACTTTTAAGCCACTCAGATACCCTACGGGCTCGGAAAGTGCAACGAAACCATCAAATTTTAGCTAGAAACTGTATTTTTGTCGATTTTTATTGAATTTGAACTATATTTCAACGTTTTTTGATGGTTCTGAGCCACCAAACACACTTAAAGCATGCAGAATCGACTCAGAATAGGAAAAGGAGACGTTTAGGTCAATTTTATGCATTCTGGCGTTCGTAGATACAAGAAAACTGTTAAAATTCTTCAGAAACGTCACTTTTGAAGTGTTTTCTTGTACTTTTAAGCCACTCAGATACCCTACGGGCTCGGAAAGTGCAACGAAACCATCAAATTTTAGCTAGAAACTGTATTTTTGTCGATTTTTATTGAATTTGAACTATATTTCAACGTTTTTTGATGGTTCTGAGCCACCAAACACACTTAAAGCATGCAGAATCGACTCAGAATAGGAAAAGGAGACGTTTAGGTCAATTTTATGCATTCTGGCGTTCGTAGATACAAGAAAACTGTTAAAATTCTTCAGAAACGTCACTTTTGAAGTGTTTTCTTGTACTTTTAAGCCACTCAGATACCCTACGGGCTCGGAAAGTGCAACGAAACCATCAAATTTTAGCTAGAAACTGTATTTTTGTCGATTTTTATTGAATTTGAACTATATTTCAACGTTTTTTGATGGTTCTGAGCCACCAAACACACTTAAAGCATGCAGAATCGACTCAGAATAGGAAAAGGAGACGTTTAGGTCAATTTTATGCATTCTGGCGTTCGTAGATACAAGAAAACTGTTAAAATTCTTCAGAAACGTCACTTTTGAAGTGTTTTCTTGTACTTTTAAGCCACTCAGATACCCTACGGGCTCGGAAAGTGCAACGAAACCATCAAATTTTAGCTAGAAACTGTATTTTTGTCGATTTTTATTGAATTTGAACTATATTTCAACGTTTTTTGATGGTTCTGAGCCACCAAACACACTTAAAGCATGCAGAATCGACTCAGAATAGGAAAAGGAGACGTTTAGGTCAATTTTATGCATTCTGGCGTTCGTAGATACAAGAAAACTGTTAAAATTCTTCAGAAACGTCACTTTTGAAGTGTTTTCTTGTACTTTTAAGCCACTCAGATACCCTACGGGCTCAGTGCAACGAAACCATCAAATTTTAGCTAGAAACTGTATTTTTGTCGATTTTTATTGAATTTGAACTATATTTCAACGTTTTTTGATGGTTCTGAGCCACCAAACACACTTAAAGCATGCAGAATCGACTCAGAATAGGAAAAGGAGACGTTTAGGTCAATTTTATGCATTCTGGCGTTGGTAGATACAAGAAAACTGTTAAAATTCTTCAGAAACGTCACTTTTGAAGTGTTTTCTTGTACTTTTAAGCCACTCAGATACCCTACGGGCTCGGAAAGTGCAACGAAACCATCAAATTTTAGCTAGAAACTGTATTTTTGTCGATTTTTATTGAATTTGAACTATATTTCAACGTTTTTTGATGGTTCTGAGCCACCAAACACACTTAAAGCATGCAGAATCGACTCAGAATAGGAAAAGGAGACGTTTAGGTCAATTTTATGCATTCTGGCGTTCGTAGATACAAGAAAACTGTTAAAATTCTTCAGAAACGTCACTTTTGAAGTGTTTTCTTGTACTTTTAAGCCACTCAGATACCCAACGGGCTCGGAAAGTGCAACGAAACCATCAAATTTTAGCTAGAAACTGTATTTTTGTCGATTTTTATTGAATTTGAACTATATTTCAACGTTTTTTGATGGTTCTGAGCCACCAAACACACTTAAAGCATGCAGAATCGACTCAGAATAGGAAAAGGAGACGTTTAGGTCAATTTTCTTGTATCTACGAACGCCAGAATGCATAAAATTGACCTAAACGTCTCCTTTTCCTATTCTGAGTCGATTCTGCATGCTTTAAGTGTGTTTGGTGGCTCAGAACCATCAAAAAACGTTGAAATATAGTTCAAATTCAATAAAAATCGACAAAAATACAGTTTCTAGCTAAAATTTGATGGTTTCGTTGCACTTTCCGAGCCCGTAGGGTATCTGAGTGGCTTAAAAGTACAAGAAAACACTTCAAAAGTGACGTTTCTGAAGAATTTTAACAGTTTTCTTGTATCTACGAACGCCAGAATGCATAAAATTGACCTAAACGTCTCCTTTTCCTATTCTGAGTCGATTCTGCATGCTTTAAGTGTGTTTGGTGGCTCAGAACCATCAAAAAACGTTGAAATATAGTTCAAATTCAATAAAAATCGACAAAAATACAGTTTCAAGCTAAAATTTGATGGTTTCGTTGCACTTTCCGAGCCCGTAGGGTATCTGAGTGGCTTAAAAGTACAAGAAAACACTTCAAAAGTGACGTTTCTGAAGAATTTTAACAGTTTTCTTGTATCTACGAACGCCAGAATGCATAAAATTGACCTAAACGTCTCCTTTTCCTATTCTGAGTCGATTCTGCATGCTTTAAGTGTGTTTGGTGGCTCAGAACCATCAAAAAACGTTGAAATATAGTTCAAATTCAATAAAAATCGACAAAAATACAGTTTCTAGCTAAAATTTGATGGTTTCGTTGCACTTTCCGAGTACGTAGGGTATCTGAGTGGCTTAAAAGTACAAGAAAACACTTCAAAAGTGACGTTTCTGAAGAATTTTAACAGTTTTCTTGTATCTACGAACGCCAGAATGCATAAAATTGACCTAAACGTCTCCTTTTCCTATTCTGAGTCGATTCTGTATGCTTTAAGTGTGTTTGGTGGCTCAGAACCATCAAAAAACGTTGAAATATAGTTCAAATTCAATAAAAATCGACAAAAATACAGTTTCTAGCTAAAATTTGATGGTTTCGTTGCACTTTCCGAGCCCGTAGGGTATCTGAGTGGCTTAAAAGTACAAGAAAACACTTCAAAAGTGACGTTTCTGAAGAATTTTAACAGTTTTCTTGTATCTACGAACGCCAGAATGCATAAAATTGACCTAAACGTCTCCTTTTCCTATTCTGAGTCGATTCTGCATGCTTTAAGTGTGTTTGGTGGCTCAGAACCATCAAAAAACGTTGAAATATAGTTCAAATTCAATAAAAATCGACAAAAATACAGTTTCTAGCTAAAATTTGATGGTTTCGTTGCACTTTCCGAGCCCGTAGGGTATCTGAGTGGCTTAAAAGTACAAGAAAACACTTCAAAAGTGACGTTTCTGAAGAATTTTAACAGTTTTCTTGTATCTACGAACGCCAGAATGCATAAAATTGACCTAAACGTCTCCTTTTCCTATTCTGAGTCGATTCTGCATGCTTTAAGTGTGTTTGGTGGCTCAGAACCATCAAAAAACGTTGAAATATAGTTCAAATTCAATAAAAATCGACAAAAATACAGTTTCTAGCTAAAATTTGATGGTTTCGTTGCACTTTCCGAGCCCGTAGGGTATCTGAGTGGCTTAAAAGTACAAGAAAACACTTCAAAAGTGACGTTTCTGAAGAATTTTAACAGTTTTCTTGTATCTACGAACGCCAGAATGCATAAATTTGACCTAAACGTCTCCTTTTCCTATTCTGAGTCGATTCTGCATGCTTTAAGTGTGTTTGGTGGCTCAGAACCATCAAAAAACGTTGAAATATAGTTCAAATTCAATAAAAATCGACAAAAATACAGTTTCTAGCTAAAATTTGATGGTTTCGTTGCACTTTCCGAGCCCGTAGGGTATCTGAGTGGCTTAAAAGTACAAGAAAACACTTCAAAAGTGACGTTTCTGAAGAATTTTAACAGTTTTCTTGTATCTACGAACGCCAGAATGCATAAAATTGACCTAAACGTCTCCTTTTCCTATTCTGAGTCGATTCTGCATGCTTTAAGTGTGTTTGGTGGCTCAGAACCATCAAAAAACGTTGAAATATAGTTCAAATTCAATAAAAATCGACAAAAATACAGTTTCTAGCTAAAATTTGATGGTTTCGTTGCACTTCCCGAGCCCGTAGGGTATCTGAGTGGCTTAAAAGTACAAGAAAACACTTCAAAAGTGACGTTTCTGAAGAATTTTAACAGTTTTCTTGTATCTACGAACGCCAGAATGCATAAAATTGACCTAAACGTCTCCTTTTCCTATTCTGAGTCGATTCTGCATGCATTAAGTGTGTTTGGTGGCTCAGAACCATCAAAAAACGTTGAAATATAGTTCAAATTCAATAAAAATCGACAAAAATACAGTTTCTAGCTAAAATTTGATGGTTTCGTTGCACTTTCCGAGCCCGTAGGGTATCTGAGTGGCTTAAAAGTACAAGAAAACACTTCAAAAGTGACGTTTCTGAAGAATTTTAACAGTTTTCTTGTATCTACGAACGCCAGAATGCATAAAATTGACCTAAACGTCTCCTTTTCCTATTCTGAGTCGATTCTGCATGCTTTAAGTGTGTTTGGTGGCTCAGAACCATCAAAAAACGTTGAAATATAGTTCAAATTCAATAAAAATCGACAAAAATACAGTTTCTAGCTAAAATTTGATGGTTTCGTTGCACTTTCCGAGCCCGTAGGGTATCTGAGTGGCTTAAAAGTACAAGAAAACACTTCAAAAGTGACGTTTCTGAAGAATTTTAACAGTTTTCTTGTATCTACGAACGCCAGAATGCATAAAATTGACCTAAACGTCTCCTTTTCCTATTCTGAGTCGATTCTGCATGCTTTAAGTGTGTTTGGTGGCTCAGAACCATCAAAAAACGTTGAAATATAGTTCAAATTCAATAAAAATCGACAAAAATACAGTTTCTAGCTAAAATTTGATGGTTTCGTTGCACTTTCCGAGCCCGTAGGGTATCTGAGTGGCTTAAAAGTACAAGAAAACACTTCAAAAGTGACGTTTCTGAAGAATTTTAACAGTTTTCTTGTATCTACGAACGCCAGAATGCATAAAATTGACCTAAACGTCTCCTTTTCCTATTCTGAGTCGATTCTGCATGCTTTAAGTGTGTTTGGTGGCTCAGAACCATCAAAAAACGTTGAAATATAGTTCAAATTCAATAAAAATCGACAAAAATACAGTTTCTAGCTAAAATTTGATGGTTTCGTTGCACTTTCCGAGCCCGTGGGGTATCTGAGTGGCTTAAAAGTACAAGAAAACACTTC
>NW_026973160.1:0-33655 GCF_036711695.1 Zophobas morio | reverse complement strand
AAATACAGTTTCTAGCTAAAATTTGATGGTTTCGTTGCACTTTCCGAGCCCGTAGGGTATCTGATTGGCTTAAAAGTACAAGAAAACACTTCAAAAGTGACGTTTCTGAAGAATTTTAACAGCTTTCTTGTATCTACGAACGCCAGAATGCATAAAATTGACCTAAACGTCTCCTTTTCCTATTCTGAGTCGATTCTGCATGCTTTAAGTGTGTTTGGTGGCTCAGAACCATCAAAAACGTTGAAATATAGTTCAAATTCATAGAGATAAATACAGTTTCTAGCTAAAATTTGATGGTTTCGTTGCACTTTCCGAGCCCGTAGGGTATCTGATTGGCTTAAAAGTACAAGAAAACACTTCAAAAGTGACGTTTCTGAAGAATTTTAACAGCTTTCTTGTATCTACGAACGCCAGAATGCATAAAATTGACCTAAACGTCTCCTTTTCCTATTCTGAGTCGATTCTGCATGCTTTAAGTGTGTTTGGTGGCTCAGAACCATCAAAAAACGTTGAAATATAGTTCAAATTCAATAAAAATCGACAAAAATACAGTTTCTAGCTAAAATTTGATGGTTTCGTTGCACTTTCCGAGCCCGTAGGGTATCTGATTGGCTTAAAAGTACAAGAAAACACTTCAAAAGTGACGTTTCTGAAGAATTTTAACAGTTTTCTTGTATCTACGAACGCCAGAATGCATAAAAATGACCTAAACGTCTCCTTTTCCTATTCTGAGTCGATTCTGCATGCTTTAAGTGTGTTTGGTGGCTCAGAACCATCAAAAAACGTTGAAATATAGTTCAAATTCAATAAAAATCGACAAAAATACAGTTTCTAGCTAAAATTTGATGGTTTCGTTGCACTTTCCGAGCCCGTAGGGTATCTGATTGGCTTAAAAGTACAAGAAAACACTTCAAAAGTGACGTTTCTGAAGAATTTTAACAGTTTTCTTGTATCTACGAACGCCAGAATGCATAAAATTGACCTAAACGTCTCCTTTTCCTATTCTGAGTCGATTCTGCATGCTTTAAGTGTGTTTGGTGGCTCAGAACCATCAAAAAACGTTGAAATATAGTTCAAATTCAATAAAAATCGACAAAAATACAGTTTCTAGCTAAAATTTGATGGTTTCGTTGCACTTTCCGAGCCCGTAGGGTATCTGATTGGCTTAAAAGTACAAGAAAACACTTCAAAAGTGACGTTTCTGAAGAATTTTAACAGTTTTCTTGTATCTACGAACGCCAGAATGCATAAAATTGACCTAAACGTCTCCTTTTCCTATTCTGAGTCGATTCTGCATGCTTTAAGTGTGTTTGGTGGCTCAGAACCATCAAAAAACGTTGAAATATAGTTCAAATTCAATAAAAATCGACAAAAATACAGTTTCTAGCTAAAATTTGATGGTTTCGTTGCACTTTCCGAGCCCGTAGGGTATCTGATTGGCTTAAAAGTACAAGAAAACACTTCAAAAGTGACGTTTCTGAAGAATTTTAACAGTTTTCTTGTATCTACGAACGCCAGAATGCATAAAATTGACCTAAACGTCTCCTTTTCCTATTCTGAGTCGATTCTGCATGCTTTAAGTGTGTTTGGTGGCTCAGAACCATCAAAAAACGTTGAAATATAGTTCAAATTCAATAAAAATCGACAAAAATACAGTTTCTAGCTAAAATTTGATGGTTTCGTTGCACTTTCCGAGCCCGTAGGGTATCTGATTGGCTAAAAGGACAAGAAAACACTTCAAGAGTGACGTTTCTGAAGAATTTTAACAGTTTTCTTGTATCTACGAACGCCAGAATGCATAAAATTGACCTAAACGTCTCCTTTTCCTATTCTGAGTCGATTCTGCATGCTTTAAGTGTGTTTGGTGGCTCAGAACCATCAAAAAACGTTGAAATATAGTTCAAATTCAATAAAAATCGACAAAAATACAGTTTCTAGCTAAAATTTGATGGTTTCGTTGCACTTTCCGAGCCCGTAGGGTATCTGATTGGCTTAAAAGTACAAGAAAACACTTCAAAAGTGACGTTTCTGAAGAATTTTAACAGTTTTCTCGTATCTACGAACGCCAGAATGCATAAAATTGACCTAAACGTCTCCTTTTCCTATTCTGAGTCGATTCTGCATGCTTTAAGTGTGTTTGGTGGCTCAGAACCATCAAAAAACGTTGAAATATAGTTCAAATTCAATAAAAATCGACAAAAATACAGTTTCTAGCTAAAATTTGATGGTTTCGTTGCACTTTCCGAGCCCGTAGGGTATCTGATTGGCTTAAAAGTACAAGAAAACACTTCAAAAGTGACGTTTCTGAAGAATTTTAACAGTTTTCTTGTATCTACGAACGCCAGAATGCATAAAATTGACCTAAACGTCTCCTTTTCCTATTCTGAGTCGATTCTGCATGCTTTAAGTGTGTTTGGTGGCTCAGAACCATCAAAAAACGTTGAAATATAGTTCAAATTCAATAAAAATCGACAAAAATACAGTTTCTAGCTAAAATTTGTTGGTTTCGTTGCACTTTCCCAGCCCGTAGGGTATCTGATTGGCTTAAAAGTACAAGAAAACACTTCAAAAGTGACGTTTCTGAAGAATTTTAACAGTTTTCTTGTATCTACGAACGCCAGAATGCATAAAATCGACCTAAACGTCTCCTTTTCCTATTCTGAGTCGATTCTGCATGCTTTAAGTGTGTTTGGTGGCTCAGAACCATCAAAAAACGTTGAAATATAGTTCAAATTCAATAAAAATCGACAAAAATACAGTTTCTAGCTAAAATTTGATGGTTTCGTTTAACTTTCCGAGCCCGTAGGGTATCTGATTGGCTTAAAAGTACAAGAAAACACTTCAAAAGTGACGTTTCTGAAGAATTTTAACAGTTTTCTTGTATCTACGAACGTCAGAATGCATAAAATTGACCTAAACGTCTCCTTTTCCTATTCTGAGTCGATTCTGCATGCTTTAAGTGTGTTTGGTGGCTCAGAACCATCAAAAAACGTTGAAATATAGTTCAAATTCAATAAAAATCGACAAAAATACAGTTTCTAGCTAAAATTTGATGGTTTCGTTGCACTTTCCGAGCCCGTAGGGTATCTGATTGGCTTAAAAGTACAAGAAAACACTTCAAAAGTGACGTTTCTGAAGAATTTTAACAGTTTTCTTGTATCTACGAACGCCAGAATGCATAAAATTGACCTAAACGTCTCCTTTTCCTATTCTGAGTCGATTCTGCATGCTTTAAGTGTGTTTGGTGGCTCAGAACCATCAAAAAACGTTAAAATATAGTTCAAATTCAATAAAAATCGACAAAAATACAGTTTCTAGCTAAAATTTGATGGTTTCGTTGCACTTTCCGAGCCCGTTGGGTATCTGATTGGCTTAAAAGTACAAGAAAACACTTCAGAAGTGACGTTTCTGAAGAATTTTAACAGTTTTCTTGTATCTACGAACGCCAGAATGCATAAAATTGACCTAAACGTCTCCTTTTCCTATTCTGAGTCGATTCTGCATGCTTTAAGTGTGTTTGGTGGCTCAGAACCATCAAAAAACGTTGAAATATAGTTCAAATTCAATAAAAATCGACAAAAATACAGTTTCTAGCTAAAATTTGATGGTTTCGTTGCAGTTTCCGAGCCCGTAGGGTATCTGATTGGCTTAAAAGTACAAGAAAACACTTCAAAAGTGACGTTTCTGAAGAATTTTAACAGCTTTCTTGTATCTACGAACGCCAGAATGCATAAAATTGACCTAAACGTCTCCTTTTCCTATTCTGAGTCGATTCTGCATGCTTTAAGTGTGTTTGGTGGCTCAGAACCATCAAAAAACGTTGAAATATAGTTCAAATTCAATAAAAATCGACAAAAATACAGTTTCTAGCTAAAATTTGATGGTTTCGTTGCACTTTCCGAGCCCGTAGGGTATCTGATTGGCTTAAAAGTACAAGAAAACACTTCAAAAGTGACGTTTCTGAAGAATTTTAACAGTTTTCTTGTATCTACGAACGCCAGAATGCATAAAATTGACCTAAACGTCTCCTTTTCCTATTCTGAGTCGATTCTGCATGCTTTAAGTGTGTTTGGTGGCTCAGAACCATCAAAAAACGTTGAAATATTGTTCAAATTCAATAAAAATCGACAAAAATACAGTTTCTAGCTAAAATTTGATGGTTTCGTTGCACTTTCCGAGCCCGTAGGGTATCTGATTGGCTTAAAAGTACAAGAAAACACTTCAAAAGTGACGTTTCTGAAGAATTTTAACAGTTTTCTTGTATCTACGAACGCCAGAATGCATAGAATTGACCTAAACGTCTCCTTTTCCTATTCTGAGTCGATTCTGCATGCTTTAAGTGTGTTTGGTGGCTCAGAACCATCAAAAAACGTTGAAATATAGTTCAAATTCAATAAAAATCGACAAAAATACAGTTTCTAGCTAAAATTTGATGGTTTCGTTGCACTTTCCGAGCCCGTAGGGTATCTGATTGGCTTAAAAGTACAAGAAAACACTTCAAAAGTGACGTTTCTGAAGAATTTTAACAGTTTTCTTGTATCTACGAACGCCAGAATGCATAAAATTGACCTAAACGTCTCCTTTTCCTATTCTGAGTCGATTCTGCATGCTTTAAGTGTGTTTGGTGGCTCAGAACCATCAAAAAACGTTGAAATATAGTTCAAATTCAATAAAAATCGACAAAAATACAGTTTCTAGCTAAAATTTGATGGTTTCGTTGCACTTTCCGAGCCCGTTGGGTATCTGATTGGCTTAAAAGTACAAGAAAACACTTCAAAAGTGACGTTTCTGAAGAATTTTAACAGTTTTCTTGTATCTACGAACGCCAGAATGCATAAAATTGACCTAAACGTCTCCTTTTCCTATTCTGAGTCGATTCTGCATGCTTTAAGTGTGTTTGGTGGCTCAGAACCATAAAAAAACGTTGAAATATAGTTCAAATTCAATAAAAATCGACAAAAATACAGTTTCTAGCTAAAATTTGATGGTTTCGTTGCACTTTCCGAGCCCGTAGGGTATCTGATTGGCTTAAAAGTACAAGAAAACACTTCAAAAGTGACGTTTCTGAAGAATTTTAACAGTTTTCTTGTATCTACGAACGCCAGAATGCATAAAATTGACCTAAACGTCTCCTTTTCCTATTCTGAGTCGATTCTGCATGCTTTAAGTGTGTTTGGTGGCTCAGAACCATCAAAAAACGTTGAAATATAGTTCAAATTCAATAAAAATCGACAAAAATACAGTTTCTAGCTAAAATTTGGTGGTTTCGTTGCACTTTCCGAGCCCGCAGGATATCTGATTGGCTTAAAAGTACAAGAAAACACTTCAAAAGTGACGTTTCTGAAGAATTTTAACAGTTTTCTTGTATCTACGAACGCCAGAATGCATAAAATTGACCTAAACGTCTCCTTTTCCTATTCTGAGTCGATTCTGCATGCTTTAAGTGTGTTTGGTGGCTCAGAACCATCAAAAAACGTTGAAATATAGTTCAAATTCAATAAAAATCGACAAAAATACAGTTTCTAGCTAAAATTTGATGGTTTCGTTGCACTTTCCGAGCCCGTAGGGTATCTGATTGGCTTAAAAGTACAAGAAAACACTTCAAAAGTGACGTTTCTGAAGAATTTTAACAGTTTTCTTGTATCTACGAACGCCAGAATGCATAAAATTGACCTAAACGTCTCCTTTTCCTATTCTGAGTCGATTCTGCATGCTTTAAGTGTGTTTGGTGGCTCAGAACCATCAAAAAACGTTGAAATATAGTTCAAATTCAATAAAAATCGACAAAAATACAGTTTCTAGCTAAAATTTTATGATTTCGTTGCACTTTCCGAGCCCGTAGGGTATCTGATTGGCTTAAAAGTACAAGAAAACACTTCAAAAGTGACGTTTCTGAAGAATTTTAACAGTTTTCTTGTATCTACGAACGCCAGAATGCATAAAATTGACCTAAACGTCTCCTTTTCCTATTCTGAGTCGATTCTGCATGCTTTAAGTGTGTTTGGTGGCTCAGAACCATCAAAAAACGTTGAAATATAGTTCAAATTCAATAAAAATCGACAAAAATACAGTTTCTAGCTAAAATTTGATGGTTTCGTTGCACTTTCCGAGCCCGTAGGGTATCTGATTGGCTTAAAAGTACAAGAAAACACTTCAAAAGTGACGTTTCTGAAGAATTTTAACAGTTTTCTTGTATCTACGAACGCCAGAATGCATAAAATTGACCTAAACGTCTCCTTTTCCTATTCTGAGTCGATTCTGCATGCTTTAAGTGTGTTTGGTGGCTCAGAACCATCAAAAAACGTTGAAATATAGTTCAAATTCAATAAAAATCGACAAAAATACAGTTTCTAGCTAAAATTTGATGGTTTCGTTGCACTTTCCGAGCCCGTAGGGTATCTGATTGGCTTAAAAGTACAAGAAAACAATTCAAAAGTGACGTTTCTGAAGAATTTTAACAGTTTTCTTGTATCTACGAACGCCAGAATGCATAAAATTGACCTAAACGTCTCCTTTTCCTATTCTGAGTCGATTCTGCATGCTTTAAGTGTGTTTGGTGGCTCAGAACCATCAAAAAACGTTGAAATATAGTTCAAATTCAATAAAAATCGACAAAAATACAGTTTCTAGCTAAAATTTGATGGTTTCGTTTAACTTTCCGAGCCCGTAGGGTATCTGATTGGCTTAAAAGTACAAGAAAACACTTCAAAAGTGACGTTTCTGAAGAATTTTAACAGTTTTCTTGTATCTACGAACGTCAGAATGCATAAAATTGACCTAAACGTCTCCTTTTCCTATTCTGAGTCGATTCTGCATGCTTTAAGTGTGTTTGGTGGCTCAGAACCATCAAAAAACGTTGAAATATAGTTCAAATTCAATAAAAATCGACAAAAATACAGTTTCTAGCTAAAATTTGATGGTTTCGTTGCACTTTCCGAGCCCGTAGGGTATCTGATTGGCTTAAAAGTACAAGAAAACACTTCAAAAGTGACGTTTCTGAAGAATTTTAACAGTTTTCTTGTATCTACGAACGCCAGAATGCATAAAATTGACCTAAACGTCTCCTTTTCCTATTCTGAGTCGATTCTGCATGCTTTAAGTGTGTTTGGTGGCTCAGAACCATCAAAAAACGTTAAAATATAGTTCAAATTCAATAAAAATCGACAAAAATACAGTTTCTAGCTAAAATTTGATGGTTTCGTTGCACTTTCCGAGCCCGTTGGGTATCTGATTGGCTTAAAAGTACAAGAAAACACTTCAGAAGTGACGTTTCTGAAGAATTTTAACAGTTTTCTTGTATCTACGAACGCCAGAATGCATAAAATTGACCTAAACGTCTCCTTTTCCTATTCTGAGTCGATTCTGCATGCTTTAAGTGTGTTTGGTGGCTCAGAACCATCAAAAAACGTTGAAATATAGTTCAAATTCAATAAAAATCGACAAAAATACAGTTTCTAGCTAAAATTTGATGGTTTCGTTGCAGTTTCCGAGCCCGTAGGGTATCTGATTGGCTTAAAAGTACAAGAAAACACTTCAAAAGTGACGTTTCTGAAGAATTTTAACAGCTTTCTTGTATCTACGAACGCCAGAATGCATAAAATTGACCTAAACGTCTCCTTTTCCTATTCTGAGTCGATTCTGCATGCTTTAAGTGTGTTTGGTGGCTCAGAACCATCAAAAAACGTTGAAATATAGTTCAAATTCAATAAAAATCGACAAAAATACAGTTTCTAGCTAAAATTTGATGGTTTCGTTGCACTTTCCGAGCCCGTAGGGTATCTGATTGGCTTAAAAGTACAAGAAAACACTTCAAAAGTGACGTTTCTGAAGAATTTTAACAGTTTTCTTGTATCTACGAACGCCAGAATGCATAAAAATTACCTAAACGTCTCCTTTTCCTATTCTGAGTCGATTCTGCATGCTTTAAGTGTGTTTGGTGGCTCAGAACCATCAAAAAACGTTGAAATATAGTTCAAATTCAATAAAAATCGACAAAAATACAGTTTCTAGCTAAAATTTGATGGTTTCGTTGCACTTTCCGAGCCCGTAGGGTATCTGATTGGCTTAAAAGTACAAGAAAACACTTCAAAAGTGACGTTTCTGAAGAATTTTAACAGTTTTCTTGTATCTACGAACGCCAGAATGCATAAAATTGACCTAAACGTCTCCTTTTCCTATTCTGAGTCGATTCTGCATGCTTTAAGTGTGTTTGGTGGCTCAGAACCATCAAAAAACGTTGAAATATTGTTCAAATTCAATAAAAATCGACAAAAATACAGTTTCTAGCTAAAATTTGATGGTTTCGTTGCACTTTCCGAGCCCGTAGGGTATCTGATTGGCTTAAAAGTACAAGAAAACACTTCAAAAGTGACGTTTCTGAAGAATTTTAACAGTTTTCTTGTATCTACGAACGCCAGAATGCATAGAATTGACCTAAACGTCTCCTTTTCCTATTCTGAGTCGATTCTGCATGCTTTAAGTGTGTTTGGTGGCTCAGAACCATCAAAAAACGTTGAAATATAGTTCAAATTCAATAAAAATCGACAAAAATACAGTTTCTAGCTAAAATTTGATGGTTTCGTTGCACTTTCCGAGCCCGTAGGGTATCTGATTGGCTTAAAAGTACAAGAAAACACTTCAAAAGTGACGTTTCTGAAGAATTTTAACAGTTTTCTTGTATCTACGAACGCCAGAATGCATAAAATTGACCTAAACGTCTCCTTTTCCTATTCTGAGTCGATTCTGCATGCTTTAAGTGTGTTTGGTGGCTCAGAACCATCAAAAAACGTTGAAATATAGTTCAAATTCAATAAAAATCGACAAAAATACAGTTTCTAGCTAAAATTTGATGGTTTCGTTGCACTTTCCGAGCCCGTTGGGTATCTGATTGGCTTAAAAGTACAAGAAAACACTTCAAAAGTGACGTTTCTGAAGAATTTTAACAGTTTTCTTGTATCTACGAACGCCAGAATGCATAAAATTGACCTAAACGTCTCCTTTTCCTATTCTGAGTCGATTCTGCATGCTTTAAGTGTGTTTGGTGGCTCAGAACCATAAAAAAACGTTGAAATATAGTTCAAATTCAATAAAAATCGACAAAAATACAGTTTCTAGCTAAAATTTGATGGTTTTCGTTGCACTTTCCGAGCCCGTAGGGTATCTGATTGGCTTAAAAGTACAAGAAAACACTTCAAAAGTGACGTTTCTGAAGAATTTTAACAGTTTTCTTGTATCTACGAACGCCAGAATGCATAAAATTGACCTAAACGTCTCCTTTTCCTATTCTGAGTCGATTCTGCATGCTTTAAGTGTGTTTGGTGGCTCAGAACCATCAAAAAACGTTGAAATATAGTTCAAATTCAATAAAAATCGACAAAAATACAGTTTCTAGCTAAAATTTGGTGGTTTCGTTGCACTTTCCGAGCCCGCAGGATATCTGATTGGCTTAAAAGTACAAGAAAACACTTCAAAAGTGACGTTTCTGAAGAATTTTAACAGTTTTCTTGTATCTACGAACGCCAGAATGCATAAAATTGACCTAAACGTCTCCTTTTCCTATTCTGAGTCGATTCTGCATGCTTTAAGTGTGTTTGGTGGCTCAGAACCATCAAAAAACGTTGAAATATAGTTCAAATTCAATAAAAATCGACAAAAATACAGTTTCTAGCTAAAATTTGATGGTTTCGTTGCACTTTCCGAGCCCGTAGGGTATCTGATTGGCTTAAAAGTACAAGAAAACACTTCAAAAGTGACGTTTCTGAAGAATTTTAACAGTTTTCTTGTATCTACGAACGCCAGAATGCATAAAATTGACCTAAACGTCTCCTTTTCCTATTCTGAGTCGATTCTGCATGCTTTAAGTGTGTTTGGTGGCTCAGAACCATCAAAAAACGTTGAAATATAGTTCAAATTCAATAAAAATCGACAAAAATACAGTTTCTAGCTAAAATTTTATGATTTCGTTGCACTTTCCGAGCCCGTAGGGTATCTGATTGGCTTAAAAGTACAAGAAAACACTTCAAAAGTGACGTTTCTGAAGAATTTTAACAGTTTTCTTGTATCTACGAACGCCAGAATGCATAAAATTGACCTAAACGTCTCCTTTTCCTATTCTGAGTCGATTCTGCATGCTTTAAGTGTGTTTGGTGGCTCAGAACCATCAAAAAACGTTGAAATATAGTTCAAATTCAATAAAAATCGACAAAAATACAGTTTCTAGCTAAAATTTGATGGTTTCGTTGCACTTTCCGAGCCCGTAGGGTATCTGATTGGCTTAAAAGTACAAGAAAACACTTCAAAAGTGACGTTTCTGAAGAATTTTAACAGTTTTCTTGTATCTACGAACGCCAGAATGCATAAAATTGACCTAAACGTCTCCTTTTCCTATTCTGAGTCGATTCTGCATGCTTTAAGTGTGTTTGGTGGCTCAGAACCATCAAAAAACGTTGAAATATAGTTCAAATTCAATAAAAATCGACAAAAATACAGTTTCTAGCTAAAATTTGATGGTTTCGTTGCACTTTCCGAGCCCGTAGGGTATCTGATTGGCTTAAAAGTACAAGAAAACAATTCAAAAGTGACGTTTCTGAAGAATTTTAACAGTTTTCTTGTATCTACGAACGCCAGAATGCATAAAATTGACCTAAACGTCTCCTTTTCCTATTCTGAGTCGATTCTGCATGCTTTAAGTGTGTTTGGTGGCTCAGAACCATCAAAAAACGTTGAAATATAGTTCAAATTCAATAAAAATCGACAAAAATACAGTTTCTAGCTAAAATTTGATGGTTTCGTTGCACTTTCCGAGCCCGTAGGGTATCTGATTGGCTTAAAAGTACAAGAAAACACTTCAAAAGTGACGTTTCTGAAGAATTTTAACAGTTTTCTTGTATCTACGAACGCCAGAATGCATAAAATTGACCTAAACGTCTCCTTTTCCTATTCTGAGTCGATTCTGCATGCTTTAAGTGTGTTTGGTGGCTCAGAACCATCAAAAAACGTTGAAATATAGTTCAAATTCAATAAAAATCGACAAAAATACAGTTTCTAGCTAAAATTTGATGGTTTCGTTGCACTTTCCGAGCCCGTAGGGTATCTGATTGGCTTAAAAGTACAAGAAAACACTTCAAAAGTGACGTTTCTGAAGAATTTTAACAGTTTTCTTGTATCTACGAACGCCAGAATGCATAAAATTGACCTAAACGTCTCCTTTTCCTATTCTGAGTCGATTCTGCATGCTTTAAGTGTGTTTGGTGGCTCAGAACCATAAAAAAACGTTGAAATATAGTTCAAATTCAATAAAAATCGACAAAAATACAGTTTCTAGCTAAAATTTGATGGTTTCGTTGCACTTTCCGAGCCCGTAGGGTATCTGATTGGCTTAAAAGTACAAGAAAACACTTCAAAAGTGACGTTTCTGAAGAATTTTAACAGTTTTCTTGTATCTACGAACGCCAGAATGCATAAAATTGACCTAAACGTCTCCTTTTCCTATTCTGAGTCGATTCTGCATGCTTTAAGTGTGTTTGGTGGCTCAGAACCATCAAAAAACGTTGAAATATAGTTCAAATTCAATAAAAATCGACAAAAATACAGTTTCTAGCTAAAATTTGGTGGTTTCGTTGCACTTTTCGAGCCCGTAGGGTATCTGATTGGCTTAAAAGTACAAGAAAACACTTCAAAAGTGACGTTTCTGAAGAATTTTACAGTTTTCTTGTATCTACGAACGCCAGAATGCATAAAATTGACCTAAACGTCTCCTTTTCCTATTCTGAGTCGATTCTGCATGCTTTAAGTGTGTTTGGTGGCTCAGAACCATCAAAAAACGTTGAAATATAGTTCAAATTCAATAAAAATCGACAAAAATACAGTTTCTAGCTAAAATTTGATGGTTTCGTTGCACTTTCCGAGCCCGTAGGGTATCTGATTGGCTTAAAAGTACAAGAAAACACTTCAAAAGTGACGTTTCTGAAGAATTTTAACAGTTTTCTTGTATCTACGAACGCCAGAATGCATAAATTTGACCTAAACGTCTCCTTTTCCTATTCTGAGTCGATTCTGCATGCTTTAAGTGTGTTTGGTGGCTCAGAACCATCAAAAAACGTTGAAATATAGTTCAAATTCAATAAAAATCGACAAAAATACAGTTTCTAGATAAAATTTGATGGTTTCGTTGCACTTTCCGAGCCCGTAGGGTATCTGATTGGCTTAAAAGTACAAGAAAACACTTCAAAAGTGACGTTTCTGAAGAATTTTAACAGTTTTCTTGTATCTACGAACGCCAGAATGCATAAAATTGACCTAAACTTCTCCTTTTCCTATTCTGAGTCGATTCTGCATGCTTTAAGTGTGTTTGGTGGCTCAGAACCATCAAAAAACGTTGAAATATAGTTCAAATTCAATAAAAATCGACAAAAATACAGTTTCTAGCTAAAATTTGATGGTTTCGTTGCACTTTCCGAGCCCGTAGGGTATCTGATTGGCTTAAAAGTACAAGAAAACACTTCAAAAGTGACGTTTCTGAAGAATTTTAACGGTTTTCTTGTATCTACGAACGCCAGAATGCATAAAATTGACCTAAACGTCTCCTTTTCCTATTCTGAGTCGATTCTGCATGCTTTAAGTGTGTTTGGTGGCTCAGAACCATCAAAAAACGTTGAAATATAGTTCAAATTCAATAAAAATCGACAAAAATACAGTTTCTAGTTAAAATTTGATGGTTTCGTTGCACTTTCCGAGCCCATTGGGTATCTGACTGGCTTAAAAGTACAAGAAAACACTTCAAAAGTGACGTTTCTGAAGAATTTTAACAGTTTTCTTGTATCTACGAACGCCAGAATGGATAAAATTGACCTAAACGTCTCCTTTTCCTATTCTGAGTCGATTCTGCATGCTTTAAGTGTGTTTGGTGGCTCAGAACCATCAAAAAACGTTGAAATATAGTTCAAATTCTATAAAAATCGACAAAAATACAGTTTCTAGCTAAAATTTGATGGTTTCGTTGCACTTTCCGAGCCCATAGGGTATCTGATTGGCTTAAAAGTACAAGAAAACACTTCAAAAGTGACGTTTCTGAAGAATTTTAACAGTTTTCTTGTATCTACGAACGCCAGAATGCATAAAATTGACCTAAACGTCTCCTTTTCCTATTCTGAGTCGATTCTGCATGCTTTAATTGTGTTTGGTGGCTCAGAACCATCAAAAAACGTTGAAATATAGTTCAAATTCAATAAAAATCGACAAAAATACACTTTCTCGCTAAAATTTGATGGTTTCGTTGCACTTTCCGAGCCCGTAGGGTATCTGATTGGCTTAAAAGTACAAGAAAACACTTCAAAAGTGACGTTTCTGAAGAATTTTAACAGTTTTCTTGTATCTACGAACGCCAGAATGCATAAAATTGACCTAAACGTCTCCTTTTCCTATTCTGAGTCGATTCTGCATGCTTTAAGTGTGTTTGGTGGCTCAGAACCATCAAAAAACGTTGAAATATAGTTCAAATTCAATAAAAATCGACAAAAATACAGTTTCTAGCTAAAATTTGATGGTTTCGTTGCACTTTCCGAGCCCGTAGGGTATCTGATTGGCTTAAAATTACAAGAAAACACTTCAAAAGTGACGTTTCTGAAGAATTTTAACAGTTTTCTTGTATCTACGAAAGCCAGAATGCATAAAATTGACCTAAACGTCTCCTTTTCCTATTCTGAGTCGATTCTGCATGCTTTAAGTGTGTTTGGTGGCTCAGAACCATCAAAAAACGTTGAAATATAGTTCAAATTCAATAAAAATCGACAAAAATACACTTTCTAGCTAAAATTTGATGGTTTCGTTGCACTTTCCGAGCCCGTAGGGTATCTGATTGGCTTAAAAGTACAAGAAAACATTTCAAAAGTGACGTTTCTGAAGAATTTTAACAGTTTTCTTGTATCTACGAACGCCAGAATGCATAAAATTGACCTAAACGTCTCCTTTTCCTATTCTGAGTCGATTCTGCATGCTTTAAGTGTGTTTGGTGGCTCAGAACCATCAAAAAACGTTGAAATATAGTTCAAATTCAATAAAAATCGACAAAAATACAGTTTCTAGCTAAAATTTGATGGTTTCGTTGCACTTTCCGAGCCCGTAGGGTATCTGATTGGCTTAAAAGTACAAGAAAACACTTCAAAAGTGACGTTTCTGAAGAATTTTAACAGTTTTCTTGTATCTACGAACGCCAGAATGCATAAAATTGACCTAAACGTCTCCTTTTCCTATTCTGAGTCGATTCTGCATGCTTTAAGTGTGTTTGGTGGCTCAGAACCATCAAAAAACGTTGAAATATAGTTCAAATTCTATAAAAATCGACAAAAATACAGTTTCTAGCTAAAATTTGATGGTTTCGTTGCACTTTCCGAGCCCGTAGGGTATCTGATTGGCTTAAAAGGACAAGAAAACACTTCAAAAGTGACGTTTCTGAAGAATTTTAACAGTTTTCTTGTATCTACGAACGCCAGAATGCATAAAATTGACCTAAACGTCTCCTTTTCCTATTCTGAGTCGATTCTGCATGCTTTAAGTGTGTTTGGTGGCTCAGAACCATCAAAAAACGTTGAAATATAGTTCAAATTCAATAAAAATCGACAAAAATACAGTTTCTAGCTAAAATTAGATGGTTTCGTTGCACTTTCCGAGCCCGTAGGGTATCTGATTGGCTTAAAAGTACAAGAAAACACTTCAAAAGTGACGTTTCTGAAGAATTTTAACAGTTTTCTTGTATCTACGAACGCCAGAATGCATAAAATTGACCTAAACGCCTCCTTTTCCTATTCTGAGTCGATTCTGCATGCTTTAAGTGTGTTTGGTGGCTCAGAACCATCAAAAAACGTTGAAATATAGTTCAAATTCAATAAAAATCGACAAAAATACAGTTTCTAGCTAAAATTTGATGGTTTCGTTGCACTTTCTGAGCCCGTAGGGTATCTGATTGGCTTAAAAGTTCAAGAAAACACTTCAAAAGTGACGTTTCTGAAGAATTTTAACAGTTTTCTTGTATCTACGAACGCCAGAATGCATAAAATTGACCTAAACGTCTCCTTTTCCTATTCTGAGTCGATTCTGCATGCTTTAAGTGTGTTTGGTGGCTCAGAACCATCAAAAAACGTTGAAATATAGTTCAAATTCAATAAAAATCGACAAAAATACAGTTTCTAGCTAAAATTTGATGGTTTCGTTGCATTTTCCGAGCCCGTAGGGTATCTGATTGGCTTAAAAGTACAAGAAAACACTTCAAAAGTGACGTTTCTGAAGAATTTTAACAGTTTTCTTGTATCTACGAACGCCAGAAGGCATAAAATTGACCTAAACGTCTCCTTTTCCTATTCTTAGTCGATTCTGCATGCTTTAAGTGTGTTTGGTGGCTCAGAACCATCAAAAAACGTTGAAATGTAGTTCAAATTCAATAAAAATCGACAAAAATATAGTTTCTAGCTAAAATTTGATGGTTTCGTTGCACTTTCCGAGACCGTAGGGTATCTGATTGGCTTAAAAGTACAAGAAAACACTTCAAAAGTGACGTTTCTGAAGAATTTTAACAGTTTTCTTGTATCTACGAACGCCAGAATGCATAAAATTGACCTAAACGTCTCCTTTTCCTATTCTGAGTCGATTCTGCATGCTTTAAGTGTGTTTGGTGGCTCAGAACCATCAAAAAACGTTGAAATATAGTTCAAATTCAATAAAAATCGACAAAAATACAGTTTCTAGCTAAAATTTGATGGTTTCGTTGCACTTTCCGAGCCCGTAGGGTATCTGATTGGCTTAAAAGTACAAGAAAACACTTCAAAAGTGACGTTTCTGAAGAATTTTAACAGTTTTCTTGTATCTACGAACGCCAGAATGCATAAAATTGACCTAAACGTCTCCTTTTCCTATTCTGAGTCGATTCTGCATGCTTTAAGTGTGTTTGGTGGCTCAGAACCATCAAAAAACGTTGAAATATAGTTCAAATTCAATAAAAATCGACAAAAATACAGCTTCTAGCTAAAATTTGATGGTTTCGTTGCACTTTCCGAGCCCGTAGGGTATCTGATTGGCTTAAAAGTACAAGAAAACACTTCAAAAGTGACGTTTCTGAAGAATTTTAACAGTTTTCTTGTATCTACGAACGCCAGAATGCATAAAATTGACCTAAACGTCTCCTTTTCCTATTCTGAGTCGATTCTGCATGCTTTAAGTGTGTTTGGTGGCTCAGAACCATCAAAAAACGTTGAAATATAGTTCAAATTCAATAAAAATCGACAAAAATACAGTTTCTAGCTAAAATTTGATGGTTTCGTTGCACTTTCCGAGCCCGTAGGGTATCTGATTGGCTTAAAAGTACAAGAAAACACTTCAAAAGTGACGTTTCTGAAGAATTTTAACAGTTTTCTTGTATCTACGAACGCCAGAATGCATAAAATTGACCTAAACGTCTCCTTTTCCTATTCTGAGTCGATTCTGCATGCTTTAAGTGTGTTTGGTGGCTCAGAACCATCAAAAAACGTTGAAATATAGTTCAAATTCAATAAAAATCGACAAAAATACAGTTTCTAGCTAAAATTTGATGGTTTCGTTGCACTTTCCGAGCCCGTAGGGTATCTGATTGGCTTGAAAGTACAAGAAAACACTTCAAAAGTGACGTTTCTGAAGAATTTTAACAGTTTTCTTGTATCTACGAACGCCAGAATGCATAAAATTGACCTAAACGTCTCCTTTTCCTATTCTGAGTCGATTCTGCATGCTTTAAGTGTGTTTGGTGGCTCAGAACCATCAAAAAACGTTGAAATATAGTTCAAATTCAATAAAAATCGACAAAAATACAGTTTCTAGCTAAAATTTGATGGTTTCGTTGCACTTTCCGAGCCCGTAGGGTATCTGATTGGCTTAAAAGTACAAGAAAACACTTCAAAAGTGACGTTTCTGAAGAATTTTAACAGTTTTCTTGTATCTACGAACGCCAGAATGCATAAAATTGACCTAAACGTCTCCTTTTCCTATTCTGAGTCGATTCTGCATGCTTTAAGTGTGTTTGGTGGCTCAGAACCATCAAAAAACGTTGAAATATAGTTCAAATTCAATAAAAATCGACAAAAATACAGTTTCTAGCTAAAATTTGATGGTTTCGTTGCACTTTCCGAGCCCGTAGGGTATCTGATTGGCTTAAAAGTACAAGAAAACACTTCAAAAGTGACGTTTCTGAAGAATTTTAACAGTTTTCTTGTATCTACGAACGCCAGAATGCATAAAATTGACCTAAACGTCTCCTTTTCCTATTCTGAGTCGATTCTGCATGCTTTAAGTGTGTTTGGTGGCTCAGAACCATCAAAAAACGTTGAAATATAGTTCAAATTCAATAAAAATCGACAAAAATACAGTTTCTAGCTAAAATTTGATGGTTTCGTTGCACTTTCCGAGCCCGTAGGGTATCTGATTGGCTTAAAAGTACAAGAAAACACTTCAAAAGTGACGTTTCTGAAGAATTTTAACAGTTTTCTTGTATCTACGAACGCCAGAAGGCATAAAATTGACCTAAACGTCTCCTTTTCCTATTCTTAGTCGATTCTGCATGCTTTAAGTGTGTTTGGTGGCTCAGAACCATCAAAAAACGTTGAAATGTAGTTCAAATTCAATAAAAATCGACAAAAATATAGTTTCTAGCTAAAATTTGATGGTTTCGTTGCACTTTCCGAGACCGTAGGGTATCTGATTGGCTTAAAAGTACAAGAAAACACTTCAAAAGTGACGTTTCTGAAGAATTTTAACAGTTTTCTTGTATCTACGAACGCCAGAATGCATAAAATTGACCTAAACGTCTCCTTTTCCTATTCTGAGTCGATTCTGCATGCTTTAAGTGTGTTTGGTGGCTCAGAACCATCAAAAAACGTTGAAATATAGTTCAAATTCAATAAAAATCGACAAAAATACAGTTTCTAGCTAAAATTTGATGGTTTCGTTGCACTTTCCGAGCCCGTAGGGTATCTGATTGGCTTAAAAGTACAAGAAAACACTTCAAAAGTGACGTTTCTGAAGAATTTTAACAGTTTTCTTGTATCTACGAACGCCAGAATGCATAAAATTGACCTAAACGTCTCCTTTTCCTATTCTGAGTCGATTCTGCATGCTTTAAGTGTGTTTGGTGGCTCAGAACCATCAAAAAACGTTGAAATATAGTTCAAATTCAATAAAAATCGACAAAAATACAGCTTCTAGCTAAAATTTGATGGTTTCGTTGCACTTTCCGAGCCCGTAGGGTATCTGATTGGCTTAAAAGTACAAGAAAACACTTCAAAAGTGACGTTTCTGAAGAATTTTAACAGTTTTCTTGTATCTACGAACGCCAGAATGCATAAAATTGACCTAAACGTCTCCTTTTCCTATTCTGAGTCGATTCTGCATGCTTTAAGTGTGTTTGGTGGCTCAGAACCATCAAAAAACGTTGAAATATAGTTCAAATTCAATAAAAATCGACAAAAATACAGTTTCTAGCTAAAATTTGATGGTTTCGTTGCACTTTCCGAGCCCGTAGGGTATCTGATTGGCTTAAAAGTACAAGAAAACACTTCAAAAGTGACGTTTCTGAAGAATTTTAACAGTTTTCTTGTATCTACGAACGCCAGAATGCATAAAATTGACCTAAACGTCTCCTTTTCCTATTCTGAGTCGATTCTGCATGCTTTAAGTGTGTTTGGTGGCTCAGAACCATCAAAAAACGTTGAAATATAGTTCAAATTCAATAAAAATCGACAAAAATACAGTTTCTAGCTAAAATTTGATGGTTTCGTTGCACTTTCCGAGCCCGTAGGGTATCTGATTGGCTTGAAAGTACAAGAAAACACTTCAAAAGTGACGTTTCTGAAGAATTTTAACAGTTTTCTTGTATCTACGAACGCCAGAATGCATAAAATTGACCTAAACGTCTCCTTTTCCTATTCTGAGTCGATTCTGCATGCTTTAAGTGTGTTTGGTGGCTTCAGAACCATCAAAAAACGTTGAAATATAGTTCAAATTCAAAAAAAATCGACAAAAATACAGTTTCTAGCTAAAATTTGATGGTTTCGTTGCACTTTCCGAGCCCGTAGGGTATCTGATTGGCTTAAAAGTACAAGAAAACACTTCAAAAGTGACGTTTCTGAAGAATTTTAACAGTTTTCTTGTATCTACGAACGCCAGAATGCATAAAATTGACCTAAACGTCTCCTTTTCCTACTCTGAGTCGATTCTGCATGCTTTAAGTGTGTTTGGTGGCTCAGAACCATCAAAAAACGTTGAAATATAGTTCAAATTCAATAAAAATCGACAAAAATACAGTTTCTAGCTAAAATTTGATGGTTTCGTTGCACTTTCCGAGCCCGTAGGGTATCTGATTGGCTTAAAAGTACAAGAAAACACTTCAAAAGTGACGTTTCTGAAGAATTTTAACAGTTTTCTTGTATCTACGAACGCCAGAATGCATAAAATTGACCTAAACGTCTCCTTTTCCTATTCTGAGTCGATTCTGCATGCTTTAAGTGTGTTTGGTGGCTCAGAACCATCAAAAAACGTTGAAATATAGTTCAAATTCAATAAAAATCGACAAAAATACAGTTTCTAGCTAAAATTTGATGGTTTCGTTGCACTTTCCGAGCCCGTAGGGTATCTGATTGGCTTAAAAGTACAAGAAAACACTTCAAAAGTGACGTTTCTGAAGAATTTTAACAGTTTTCTTGTATCTACGAACGCCAGAATGCATAAAATTGACCTAAACGTCTCCTTTTCCTATTCTGAGTCGATTCTGCATGCTTTAAGTGTGTTTGGTGGCTCAGAACCATCAAAAAACGTTGAAATATAGTTCAAATTCAATAAAAATCGACAAAAATACAGTTTCTAGCTAAAATTTGATGGTTTCGTTGCACTTTCCGAGCCCGTAGGGTATCTGATTGGCTTAAAAGTACAAGAAAACACTTCAAAAGTGACGTTTCTGAAGAATTTTAACAGTTTTCTTGTATCTACGAACGCCAGAATGCATAAAATTGACCTAAACGTCTCCTTTTCCTATTCTGAGTCGATTCTGCATGCTTTAAGTGTGTTTGGTGGCTCAGAACCATCAAAAAACGTTGAAATATAGTTCAAATTCAATAAAAATCGACAAAAATACAGTTTCTAGCTAAAATTTGATGGTTTCGTTGCACTTTCCGAGCCCGTAGGGTATCTGATTGGCTTAAAAGTACAAGAAAACACTTCAAAAGTGACGTTTCTGAAGAATTTTAACAGTTTTCTTGTATCTACGAACGCCAGAATGCATAAAATTGACCTAAACGTCTCCTTTTCCTATTCTGAGTCGATTCTGCATGCTTTAAGTGTGTTTGGTGGCTCAGAACCATCAAAAAACGTTGAAATATAGTTCAAATTCAATAAAAATCGGCAAAAATACAGTTTCTAGCTAAAATTTGATGGTTTCGTTGCACTTTCCGAGCCCGTAGGGTATCTGATTGGCTTAAAAGTACAAGAAAACACTTCAAAAGTGACGTTTCTGAAGAATTTTAACAGTTTTCTTGTATCTACGAACGCCAGAATGCATAAAATTGACCTAAACGTCTCCTTTTCCTATTCTGAGTCGATTCTGCATGCTTTAAGTGTGTTTGGTGGCTCAGAACCATCAAAAAACGTTGAAATATAGTTCAAATTCAATAAAAATCGACAAAAATACAGTTTCTAGCTAAAATTTGATGGTTTCGTTGCACTTTCCGAGCCCGTAGGGTATCTGATTGGCTTAAAAGTACAAGAAAACACTTCAAAAGTGACGTTTCTGAAGAATTTTAACAGTTTTCTTGTATCTACGAACGCCAGAATGCATAAAATTGACCTAAACGTCTCCTTTTCCTATTCTGAGTCGATTCTGCATGCTTTAAGTGTGTTTGGTGGCTCAGAACCATCAAAAAACGTTGAAATATAGTTCAAATTCAATAAAAATCGACAAAAATACAGTTTCTAGCTAAAATTTGATGATTTCGTTGCACTTTCCGAGCCCGTTGGGTATCTGATTGGCTTAAAAGTACAAGAAAACACTTCAAAAGTGACGTTTCTGAAGAATTTTAACAGTTTTCTTGTATCTACGAACGCCAGAATGCATAAAATTGACCTAAACGTCTCCTTTTCCTATTCTGAGTCGATTCTGCATGCTTTAAGTGTGTTTGGTGGCTCAGAACCATCAAAAAACGTTGAAATATAGTTCAAATTCAATAAAAATCGACAAAAATTCAGTTTCTAGCTAAAATTTGATGGTTTCGTTGCACTTTCCGAGCCCGTAGGGTATCTGATTGGCTTAAAAGTACAAGAAAACACTTCAAAAGTGACGTTTCTGAAGAATTTTAACAGTTTTCTTGTATCTACGAACGCCAGAATGCATAAAATTGACCTAAACGTCTCCTTTTCCTATTCTGAGTCGATTCTGCATGGTTTAAGTGTGTTTGGTGGCTCAGAACCATCAAAAAACGTTGAAATATAGTTCAAATTCAATAAAAATCGGCAAAAATACAGTTTCTAGCTAAAATTTGATGGTTTCGTTGCACTTTCCGAGCCCGTAGGGTATCTGATTGGCTTAAAAGTACAAGAAAACATTTCAAAAGTGACGTTTCTGAAGAATTTTAACAGTTTTCTTGTATCTACGAACGCCAGAATGCATAAAATTGACCTAAACGTCTCCTTTTCCTATTCTGAGTCGATTCTGCATGCTTTAAGTGTGTTTGGTGGCTCAGAACCATCAAAAAACGTTGAAATATAGTTCAAATTCAATAAAAATCGACAAAAATACAGTTTCTAGCTAAAATTTGATGGTTTCGTTGCACTTTCCGAGCCCGTAGGGTATCTGATTGGCTTAAAAGTACAAGAAAACACTTCAAAAGTGACGTTTCTGAAGAATTTTAACAGTTTTCTTGTATCTACGAACGCCAGAATGCATAAAATTGACCTAAACGTCTCCTTTTCCTATTCTGAATCGATTCTGCATGCTTTAAGTGTGTTTGGTGGCTCAGAACCATCAAAAAACTTTGAAATATAGTTCAAATTCAATAAAAATCGACAAAAATACAGTTTCTAGCTAAAATTTGATGGTTTCGTTGCACTTTCCGAGCCCGTTGGGTATCTGATTGGCTTAAAAGTACAAGAAAACACTTCAAAAGTGACGTTTCTGAAGAATTTTAACAGTTTTCTTGTATCTACGAACGCCAGAATGCATAAAATTGACCTAAACGTCTCCTTTTCCTATTCTGAGTCGATTCTGCATGCTTTAAGTGTGTTTGGTGGCTCAGAACCATCAAAAAACGTTGAAATATAGTTCAAATTCAATAAAAATCGACAAAAATACAGTTTCTAGCTAAAATTTGATGGTTTCGTTGCACTTTCCGAGCCCGTAGGGTATCTGATTGGCTTAAAAGTACAAGAAAACATTTCAAAAGTGACGTTTCTGAAGAATTTTAACAGTTTTCTTGTATCTACGAACGCCAGAATGCATAAAATTGACCTAAACGTCTCCTTTTCCTATTCTGAGTCGATTCTGCATGCTTTAAGTGTGTTTGGTGGCTCAGAACCATCAAAAAACGTTGAAATATAGTTCAAATTCAATAAAAATCGACAAAAATACAGTTTCTAGCTAAAATTTGATGGTTTCGTTGCACTTTCCGAGCCCGTAGGGTATCTGATTGGCTTAAAAGTACAAGAAAACACTTCAAAAGTGACGTTTCTGAAGAATTTTAACAGTTTTCTTGTATCTACGAACGCCAGAATGCATAAAATTGACCTAAACGTCTCCTTTTCCTATTCTGAATCGATTCTGCATGCTTTAAGTGTGTTTGGTGGCTCAGAACCATCAAAAAACGTTGAAATATAGTTCAAATTCAATAAAAATCGACAAAAATACAGTTTCTAGCTAAAATTTGATGGTTTCGTTGCACTTTCCGAGCCCGTTGGGTATCTGATTGGCTTAAAAGTACTAGAAAACACTTCAAAAGTGACGTTTCTGAAGAATTTTAACAGTTTTCTTGTATCTACGAACGCCAGAATGCATAAAATTGACCTAAACGTCTCCTTTTCCTATTCTGAGTCGATTCTGCATGCTTTAAGTGTGTTTGGTGGCTCAGAACCATCAAAAAACGTTGAAATATAGTTCAAATTCAATAAAAATCGACAAAAATTCAGTTTCTAGCTAAAATTTGATGGTTTCGTTGCACTTTCCGAGCCCGTAGGGTATCTGATTGGCTTAAAAGTACAAGAAAACACTTCAAAAGTGACGTTTCTGAAGAATTTTAACAGTTTTCTTGTATCTACGAACGCCAGAATGCATAAAATTGACCTAAACGTCTCCTTTTCCTATTCTGAGTCGATTCTGCATGCTTTAAGTGTGTTTGGTGGCTCAGAACCATCAAAAAACGTTGAAATATAGTTCAAATTCAATAAAAATCGGCAAAAATACAGTTTCTAGCTAAAATTTGATGGTTTCGTTGCACTTTCCGAGCCCGTAGGGTATCTGATTGGCTTAAAAGTACAAGAAAACATTTCAAAAGTGACGTTTCTGAAGAATTTTAACAGTTTTCTTGTATCTACGAACGCCAGAATGCATAAAATTGACCTAAACGTCTCCTTTTCCTATTCTGAGTCGATTCTGCATGCTTTAAGTGTGTTTGGTGGCTCAGAACCATCAAAAAACGTTGAAATATAGTTCAAATTCAATAAAAATCGACAAAAATACAGTTTCTAGCTAAAATTTGATGGTTTCGTTGCACTTTCCGAGCCCTTAGGGTATCTGATTGGCTTAAAAGTACAAGAAAACACTTCAAAAGTGACGTTTCTGAAGAATTTTAACAGTTTTCTTGTATCTACGAACGCCAGAATGCATAAAATTGACCTAAACGTCTCCTTTTCCTATTCTGAGTCGATTCTGCATGCTTTAAGTGTGTTTGGTGGCTCAGAACCATCAAAAAACGTTGAAATATAGTTCAAATTCAATAAAAATCGACAAAAATACAGTTTCTAGCTAAAATTTGATGGTTTCGTTGCACTTTCCGAGCCCGTTGGGTATCTGATTGGCTTAAAAGTACAAGAAAACACTTCAAAAGTGACGTTTCTGAAGAATTTTAACAGTTTTCTTGTATCTACGAACGCCAGAATGCATAAAATTGACCTAAACGTCTCCTTTTCCTATTCTGAGTCGATTCTGCATGCTTTAAGTGTGTTTGGTGGCTCAGAACCATCAAAAAACGTTGAAATATAGTTCAAATTCAATAAAAATCGACAAAAATACAGTTTCTAGCTAAAATTTGATGGTTTCGTTGCACTTTCCGAGCCCGTAGGGTATCTGATTGGCTTAAAAGTACAAGAAAACACTTCAAAAGTGACGTTTCTGAAGAATTTTAACAGTTTTCTTGTATCTACGAACGCCAGAATGCATAAAATTGACCTAAACGTCTCCTTTTCCTATTCTGAGTCGATTCTGCATGCTTTAAGTGTGTTTGGTGGCTCAGAACCATCAAAAAACGTTGAAATATAGTTCAAATTCAATAAAAATCGACAAAAATACAGTTTCTAGCTAAAATTTGATGATTTCGTTGCACTTTCCGAGCCCGTTGGGTATCTGATTGGCTTAAAAGTACAAGAAAACACTTCAAAAGTGACGTTTCTGAAGAATTTTAACAGTTTTCTTGTATCTACGAACGCCAGAATGCATAAAATTGACCTAAACGTCTCCTTTTCCTATTCTGAGTCGATTCTGCATGCTTTAAGTGTGTTTGGTGGCTCAGAACCATCAAAAAACGTTGAAATATAGTTCAAATTCAATAAAAATCGACAAAAATTCAGTTTCTAGCTAAAATTTGATGGTTTCGTTGCACTTTCCGAGCCCGTAGGGTATCTGATTGGCTTAAAAGTACAAGAAAACACTTCAAAAGTGACGTTTCTGAAGAATTTTAACAGTTTTCTTGTATCTACGAACGCCAGAATGCATAAAATTGACCTAAACGTCTCCTTTTCCTATTCTGAGTCGATTCTGCATGCTTTAAGTGTGTTTGGTGGCTCAGAACCATCAAAAAACGTTGAAATATAGTTCAAATTCAATAAAAATCGGCAAAAATACAGTTTCTAGCTAAAATTTGATGGTTTCGTTGCACTTTCCGAGCCCGTAGGGTATCTGATTGGCTTAAAAGTACAAGAAAACATTTCAAAAGTGACGTTTCTGAAGAATTTTAACAGTTTTCTTGTATCTACGAACGCCAGAATGCATAAAATTGACCTAAACGTCTCCTTTTCCTATTCTGAGTCGATTCTGCATGCTTTAAGTGTGTTTGGTGGCTCAGAACCATCAAAAAACGTTGAAATATAGTTCAAATTCAATAAAAATCGACAAAAATACAGTTTCTAGCTAAAATTTGATGGTTTCGTTGCACTTTCCGAGCCCGTAGGGTATCTGATTGGCTTAAAAGTACAAGAAAACACTTCAAAAGTGACGTTTCTGAAGAATTTTAACAGTTTTCTTGTATCTACGAACGCCAGAATGCATAAAATTGACCTAAACGTCTCCTTTTCCTATTCTGAATCGATTCTGCATGCTTTAAGTGTGTTTGGTGGCTCAGAACCATCAAAAAACGTTGAAATATAGTTCAAATTCAATAAAAATCGACAAAAATACAGTTTCTAGCTAAAATTTGATGGTTTCGTTGCACTTTCCGAGCCCGTTGGGTATCTGATTGGCTTAAAAGTACAAGAAAACACTTCAAAAGTGACGTTTCTGAAGAATTTTAACAGTTTTCTTGTATCTACGAACGTCAGAATGCATAAAATTGACCTAAACGTCTCCTTTTCCTATTCTGAGTCGATTCTGCATGCTTTAAGTGTGTTTGGTGGCTCAGAACCATCAAAAAACGTTGAAATATAGTTCAAATTCAATAAAAATCGACAAAAATACAGTTTCTAGCTAAAATTTGATGGTTTCGTTGCACTTTCCGAGCCCGTAGGGTATCTGATTGGCTTAAAAGTACAAGAAAACATTTCAAAAGTGACGTTTCTGAAGAATTTTAACAGTTTTCTTGTATCTACGAACGCCAGAATGCATAAAATTGACCTAAACGTCTCCTTTTCCTATTCTGAGTCGATTCTGCATGCTTTAAGTGTGTTTGGTGGCTCAGAACCATCAAAAAACGTTGAAATATAGTTCAAATTCAATAAAAATCGACAAAAATACAGTTTCTAGCTAAAATTTGATGGTTTCGTTGCACTTTCCGAGCCCGTAGGGTATCTGATTGGCTTAAAAGTACAAGAAAACACTTCAAAAGTGACGTTTCTGAAGAATTTTAACAGTTTTCTTGTATCTACGAACGCCAGAATGCATAAAATTGACCTAAACGTCTCCTTTTCCTATTCTGAATCGATTCTGCATGCTTTAAGTGTGTTTGGTGGCTCAGAACCATCAAAAAACGTTGAAATATAGTTCAAATTCAATAAAAATCGACAAAAATACAGTTTCTAGCTAAAATTTGATGGTTTCGTTGCACTTTCCGAGCCCGTTGGGTATCTGATTGGCTTAAAAGTACTAGAAAACACTTCAAAAGTGACGTTTCTGAAGAATTTTAACAGTTTTCTTGTATCTACGAACGCCAGAATGCATAAAATTGACCTAAACGTCTCCTTTTCCTATTCTGAGTCGATTCTGCATGCTTTAAGTGTGTTTGGTGGCTCAGAACCATCAAAAAACGTTGAAATATAGTTCAAATTCAATAAAAATCGACAAAAATTCAGTTTCTAGCTAAAATTTGATGGTTTCGTTGCACTTTCCGAGCCCGTAGGGTATCTGATTGGCTTAAAAGTACAAGAAAACACTTCAAAAGTGACGTTTCTGAAGAATTTTAACAGTTTTCTTGTATCTACGAACGCCAGAATGCATAAAATTGACCTAAACGTCTCCTTTTCCTATTCTGAGTCGATTCTGCATGCTTTAAGTGTGTTTGGTGGCTCAGAACCATCAAAAAACGTTGAAATATAGTTCAAATTCAATAAAAATCGGCAAAAATACAGTTTCTAGCTAAAATTTGATGGTTTCGTTGCACTTTCCGAGCCCGTAGGGTATCTGATTGGCTTAAAAGTACAAGAAAACATTTCAAAAGTGACGTTTCTGAAGAATTTTAACAGTTTTCTTGTATCTACGAACGCCAGAATGCATAAAATTGACCTAAACGTCTCCTTTTCCTATTCTGAGTCGATTCTGCATGCTTTAAGTGTGTTTGGTGGCTCAGAACCATCAAAAAACGTTGAAATATAGTTCAAATTCAATAAAAATCGACAAAAATACAGTTTCTAGCTAAAATTTGATGGTTTCGTTGCACTTTCCGAGCCCGTAGGGTATCTGATTGGCTTAAAAGTACAAGAAAACACTTCAAAAGTGACGTTTCTGAAGAATTTTAACAGTTTTCTTGTATCTACGAACGCCAGAATGCATAAAATTGACCTAAACGTCTCCTTTTCCTATTCTGAATCGATTCTGCATGCTTTAAGTGTGTTTGGTGGCTCAGAACCATCAAAAAACGTTGAAATATAGTTCAAATTCAATACAAATCGACAAAAATACAGTTTCTAGCTAAAATTTGATGGTTTCGTTGCACTTTCCGAGCCCGTTGGGTATCTGATTGGCTTAAAAGTACAAGAAAACACTTCAAAAGTGACGTTTCTGAAGAATTTTAACAGTTTTCTTGTATCTACGAACGTCAGAATGCATAAAATTGACCTAAACGTCTCCTTTTCCTATTCTGAGTCGATTCTGCATGCTTTAAGTGTGTTTGGTGGCTCAGAACCATCAAAAAACGTTGAAATATAGTTCAAATTCAATAAAAATCGACAAAAATACAGTTTCTAGCTAAAATTTGATGGTTTCGTTGCACTTTCCGAGCCCGTAGGGTATCTGATTGGCTTAAAAGTACAAGAAAACACTTCAAAAGTGACGTTTCTGAAGAATTTTAACAGTTTTCTTGTATCGACGAACGCCAGAATGCATAAAATTGACCTAAACGTCTCCTTTTCCTATTCTGAGTCGATTCTGCATGCTTTAAGTGTGTTTGGTGGCTCAGAACCATCAAAAAACGTTGAAATATAGTTCAAATTCAATAAAAATCGACAAAAATACAGTTTCTAGCTAAAATTTGATGGTTTCGTTGCACTTTCCGAGCCCGTAGGGTATCTGATTGGCCTAACAGTACAAGAAAACACTTCAAAAGTGACGTTTCTGAAGAATTTTAACAGTTTTCTTGTATCTACGAACGCCAGAATGCATAAAATTGACCTAAACATCTCCTTTTCCTATTCTGAGTCGATTCTGCATGCTTTAAGTGTGTTTGGTGGCTCAAAACCATCAAAAAACGTTGAAATATAGTTCAAATTCAATAAAAATCGACAAAAATACAGTTTCTAGCTAAAATTTGATGGTTTCGTTGCACTTTCCGAGCCCGTAGGGTATCTGATTGGCTTAAAAGTACAAGAAAACACTTCAAAAGTGACGTTTCTGAAGAATTTTAACAGTTTTCTTGTATCTACGAACGCCAGAATGCATAAATTTGACCTAAACGTCTCCTTTTCCTATTCTGAGTCGATTCTGCATGCTTTAAGTGTGTTTGGTGGCTCAGAACCATCAAAAAACGTTGAAATATAGTTCAAATTCAATAAAAATCGACAAAAATACAGTTTCTAGCTAAAATTTGATGGTTTCGTTGCACTTTCCGAGCCCGTAGGGTATCTGATTGGCTTAAAAGTACAAGAAAACACTTCAAAAGTGACGTTTCTGAAGAATTTTAACAGTTTTCTTGTATCTACGAACGCCAGAATGCATAAAATTGACCTAAACGTCTGTCTCCTTTTCCTATTCTGAGTCGATTCTGCATGCTTTAAGTGTGTTTGGTGGCTCAGAACCATCAAAAAAACGTTGAAATATAGTTCAAATTCAATAAAAATCGACAAAAATACAGTTTCTAGCTAAAATTTGATGGTTTCGTTGCACTTTCCGAGCCCGTTGGGTATCTGATTGGCTTAAAAGTACAAGAAAACACTTCAAAAGTGACGTTTCTGAAGAATTTTAACAGTTTTCTTGTATCAACGAACGCCAGAATGCATAAAATTGACCTAAACGTCTCCTTTTCCTATTCTGAGTCGATTCTGCATGCTTTAAGTGTGTTTGGTGGCTCAGAACCATCAAAAAACCTTGAAATATAGTTCAAATTCAATAAAAATCGACAAAAATACAGTTTCTAGCTAAAATTTGATGGTTTCGTTGCACTTTCCGAGCCCGTAGGGTATCTGATTGGCTAAAAGTACAAGAAAACACTTCAAAAGTGACGTTTCTGAAGAATTTTAACAGTTTTCTTGTATCTACGAACGCCAGAATGCATAAAATTGACCTAAACGTCTCCTTTTCCTATTCCGAGTCGATTCTGCATGCTTTAAGTGTGTTTGGTGGCTCAGAACCATCAAAAAACGTTGGAATATAGTTCAAATTCAATAAAAATCGACAAAAATACAGTTTCTAGCTAAAATTTCATGGTTTCGTTGCACTTTCCGAGCCCGTCGGGTATCTGATTGGCTTAAAAGTACAAGAAAACATTTCAAAAGTGACGTTTCTGAAGAATTTTAACAGTTTTCTTGTATCTACGAACGCCAGAATGCATAAAATTGACCTAAACGTCTCCTTTTCCTATTCTGAGTCGATTCTGCA
The DNA here is from genome assembly GCF_036711695.1 of Zophobas morio. Lineage (NCBI taxonomy): Eukaryota > Metazoa > Arthropoda > Insecta > Coleoptera > Tenebrionidae > Zophobas > Zophobas morio. Next base: position 3,927 of record NW_026973160.1, on the reverse strand, counting down.
TGCTTTAAGTGTGTTTGGTGGCTCAGAACCATCAAAAAACGTTGAAATATAGTTCAAATTCAATAAAAATCGACAAAAATACAGTTTCTAGCTAAAATTTGATGGTTTCGTTGCACTTTCCGAGCCCGTTGGGTATCTGATTGGCTTAAAAGTACAAGAAAACACTTCAAAAGTGACGTTTCTGAAGAATTTTAACAGTTTTCTTGTATCTACGAACGCCAGAATGCATAAAATTGACCTAAACGTCTCCTTTTCCTATTCTGAGTCGATTCTGCATGCTTTAAGTGTGTTTGGTGGCTCAGAACCATCAAAAAACGTTGAAATATAGTTCAAATTCAATAAAAATCGACAAAAATACAGTTTCTAGCTAAAATTTGATGGTTTCGTTGCACTTTCCGAGCCCGTAGGGTATCTGATTGGCTTAAAAGTACAAGAAAACACTTCAAAAGTGACGTTTCTGAAGAATTTTAACAGTTTTCTTGTATCTACGAACGCCAGAATGCATAAAATTGACCTAAACGTCTCCTTTTCCTATTCTGAGTCGATTCTGCATGCTTTAAGTGTGTTTGGTGGCTCAGAACCATCAAAAAACGTTGAAATATAGTTCAAATTCAATAAAAATCGACAAAAATACAGTTTCTAGCTAAAATTTGATGGTTTCGTTGCACTTTCCGAGCCCGTAGGGTATCTGATTGGCTTAAAAGTACAAGAAAACACTTCAAAAGTGACGTTTCTGAAGAATTTTAACAGTTTTCTTGTATCTACGAACGCCAGAATGCTTAAAATTGACCTAAACGTCTCCTTTTCCTATTCTGAGTCGATTCTGCATGCTTTAAGTGTGTTTGGTGGCTCAGAACCATCAAAAAACGTTGAAATATAGTTCAAATTCAATAAAAATCGACAAAAATACAGTTTCTAGCTAAAATTTGATGGTTTCGTTGCACTTTCCGAGCCCGTAGGGTATCTGATTGGCTTAAAAGTACAAGAAAACACTTCAAAAGTGACGTTTCTGAAGAATTTTAACAGTTTTCTTGTATCTACGAACGCCAGAATGCATAAAATTGACCTAAACGTCTCCTTTTCCTATTCTGAGTCGATTCTGCATGCTTTAAGTGTGTTTGGTGGCTCAGAACCATCAAAAAAACGTTGAAATATAGTTCAAATTCAATAAAAATCGACAAAAATACAGTTTCTAGCTAAAATTTGATGGTTTCGTTGCACTTTCCGAGCCCGTAGGGTATCTGATTGGCTTAAAAGTACAAGAAAACACTTCAAAAGTGACGTTTCTGAAGAATTTTAACAGTTTTCTTGTATCTACGAACGCCAGAATGCATAAAATTGACCTAAACGTCTCCTTTTCCTATTCTGAGTCGATTCTGCATGCTTTAAGTGTGTTTGGTGGCTCAGAACCATCAAAAAACGTTGAAATATAGTTCAAATTCAATAAAAATCGACAAAAATACAGTTTCTAGCTAAAATTTGATGGTTTCGTTGCACTTTCCGAGCCCGTAGGGTATCTGATTGGCTTAAAAGTACAAGAAAACACTTCAAAAGTGACGTTTCTGAAGAATTTTAACAGTTTTCTTGTATCTACGAACGCCAGAATGCATAAAATTGACCTAAACGTCTCCTTTTCCTATTCTGAGTCGATTCTGCATGCTTTAAGTGTGTTTGGTGGCTCACAACCATCAAAAAACGTTGAAATATAGTTAAAATTCAATAAAAATCGACAAAAATACAGTTTCTAGCTAAAATTTGATGGTTTCGTTGCACTTTCCGAGCCCGTAGGGTATCTGATTGGCTTAAAAGTACAAGAAAACACTTCAAAAGTGACGTTTCTGAAGAATTTTAACAGTTTTCTTGTATCTACGAACGCCAGAATGCATAAAATTGACCTAAACGTCTCCTTTTCCTATTCTGAGTCGATTCTGCATGCTTTAAGTGTGTTTGGTGGCTCAGAACCATCAAAAAACGTTGAAATATAGTTCAAATTCAATAAAAATCGACAAAAATACAGTTTCTAGCTAAAATTTGATGGTTTCGTTGCACTTTCCGAGCCCGTAGGGTATCTGATTGGCTTAAAAGTACAAGAAAACACTTCAAAAGTGACGTTTCTGAAGAATTTTAACAGTTTTCTTGTATCTACGAACGCCAGAATGCATAAAATTGACCTAAACGTCTCCTTTTCCTATTCTGAGTCGATTCTGCATGCTTTAAGTGTGTTTGGTGGCTCAGAACCATCAAAAAACGTTGAAATATAGTTCAAATTCAATAAAAATCGACAAAAATACAGTTTCTAGCTAAAATTTGATGGTTTCGTTGCACTTTCCGAGCCCGTAGGGTATCTGATTGGCTTAAAAGTACAAGAAAACACTTCAAAAGTGACGTTTCTGAAGAATTTTAACAGTTTTCTTGTATCTACGAACGCCAGAATGCATAAAATTGACCTAAACGTCTCCTTTTCCTATTCTGAGTCGATTCTGCATGCTTTAAGTGTGTTTGGTGGCTCAGAACCATCAAAAAACGTTGAAATATAGTTCAAATTCAATAAAAATCGACAAAAATACAGTTTCTAGCTAAAATTTGATGGTTTCGTTGCACTTTCCGAGCCCGTTGGGTATCTGATTGGCTTAAAAGTACAAGAAAACATTTCAAAAGTGACGTTTCTGAAGAATTTTAACAGTTTTCTTGTATCTACGAACGCCAGAATGCATAAATTTGACCTAAACGTCTCCTTTTCCTATTCTGAGTCGATTCTGCATGCTTTAAGTGTGTTTGGTGGCCCAGAACCATCAAAAAACGTTGAAATATAGTTCAAATTCAATAAAAATCGACAAAAATACAGTTTCTAGCTAAAATTTGATGGTTTCGTTGCACTTTCCGAGCCCGTAGGGTATCTGATTGGCTTAAAAGTACAAGAAAACACTTCAAAAGTGACGTTTCTGAAGAATTTTAACAGTTTTCTTGTATCTACGAACGCCAGAATGCATAAAATTGACCTAAACGTCTCCTTTTCCTATTCTGAGTCGATTCTGCATGCTTTAAGTGTGTTTGGTGGCTCAGAACCATCAAAAAACGTTGAAATATAGTTCAAATTCAATAAAAATCGACAAAAATACAGTTTCTAGCTAAAATTTGATGGTTTCGTTGCACTTTCCGAGCCCGTAGGGTATCTGATTGGCTTAAAAGTACAAGAAAACACTTCAAAAGTGACGTTTCTGAAGAATTTTAACAGTTTTCTTGTATCTACGAACGCCAGAATGCATAAAATTGACCTAAACGTCTCCTTTTCCTATTCTGAGTCGATTCTGCATGCTTTAAGTGTGTTTGGTGGCTCAGAACCATCAAAAAACGTTGAAATATAGTTCAAATTCAATAAAAATCGACAAAAATACAGTTTCTAGCTAAAATTTGATGGTTTCGTTGCACTTTCCGAGCCCGTAGGGTATCTGATTGGCTTAAAAGTACAAGAAAACACTTCAAAAGTGACGTTTCTGAAGAATTTTAACAGTTTTCTTGTATCTACGAACGCCAGAATGCATAAAATTGACCTAAACGTCTCCTTTTCCTATTCTGAGTCGATTCTGCATGCTTTAAGTGTGTTTGGTGGCTCAGAACCATCAAAAAACGTTGAAATATAGTTCAAATTCAATAAAAATCGACAAAAATACAGTTTCTAGCTAAAATTTGATGGTTTCGTTGCACTTTCCGAGCCCGTTGGGTATCTGATTGGCTTAAAAGTACAAGAAAACATTTCAAAAGTGACGTTTCTGAAGAATTTTAACAGTTTTCTTGTATCTACGAACGCCAGAATGCATAAAATTGACCTAAACGTCTCCTTTTCCTATTCTGAGTCGATTCTGCATGCTTTAAGTGTGTTTGGTGGCTCAGAACCATCAAAAAACGTTGAAATATAGTTCAAATTCA